>NC_064866.1:37625188-37925188 GCF_024139225.1 Suncus etruscus | reverse complement strand
CAAGATAAAGCAGTAAGTTAATAACTCACAAGTTGAAAGTGGTGATGAGTATAATAACATTTTGTGATACTTACAACCAATAAAACATGAAAAGATCTCTTTTCTATTGAAGTCAGTTACAACTTAATAGGACTATGGTTGTTTACACTCAACTGAGAAGAATTGTTACGATTTTATTATAGATTGAAGCCAATGAAGATATAACTATATTCCCAGCCAAGTAAGTACACTCCCCAAATTTTCTCTCTCAACTCTTTTTCTTCCTGAAAGGTAAGATCATGAGCTTTTAATTTTTTATAGCTTGTTATAATTATATAACTATCTTATATATAAACAACTATATTCTTATAGTTAGTGTTTGGTATAGTTCTGCCACTTCTACTATATATGGCTATTTGTAACTTGATGGTGCTTCAATTTCTTTATACTTAATTGGTAACCACATTAATAGGAAAATAATGCTGGTGCTATTCCTCAGATGCTTGCTTTGGGATCGTTTCTATCAGCAGTGGTGCCTATTGTCCTTTCATGCTATGTAAAAGGCTGTCTGCTTTGCGTTTGTTTCAGTATAGCTTTGTATTATAAACCTCAAATCTGCAGGACAGGTATTCAGTCACTCAGAGAACTGAATGATAGATTAAAACCTGAATATTTAAAAATCATCTGACTCAGTGTGTGCTAGGCGTCAGTTATACCTTAAAATATAACTAGTTCAGAGATTCACAAATAAACAGCCGGTGCCTAGCTTGATGGTCTCAGTAAAGATGAGTGAAAAGAAGACTCAGTTGGTCACAGACATCCTTGAAGCAGAACTGGCCATCAAAATTCTGTGCATGCCTAATCATCAAAAGGCATACAATTGCGTGATATTTGCTTGGTTTTATACCTTTTGTTTCCTTTATTTTGTGGATAAAATGAAGAGGTGCTTGTTTATGTGAACTGTCTCTACCTGCTCGTGAAGAATTTCATACTCATTAATATTTCATGGCATCCAGAGCTGAATCAATTTCTGTACCAACTCCAAGTTCTTTTATTTTTTTCTTTGTTTTTTGGGTCAGACCTGGCAGCGCTCAGGAGTTACTCTTGGCTCAATGCTCAGAAATCGCTCCTGGCAGGCTTGGGGAACCATATGGGATCCAGGGAATTGAACCGGGGGTATGCCCTGGGTTGGCCACGTGCAAGGCAGACACCCTACTGCTATGCTATCTCTCTGGCCCCCAACTCCAAGTTCTATGTAGAAGTCCTGTATAATTTTGGTTGCTGTAACAGAATAATAATTTGTGGGAAAAGGGTAAAGTAAATAAAGGGTACCAATAGAGATCAAGGGTCATCTAGGTTACTGTTTAATTTGCATTAATTTCCCCATTTCCCCTTCATTTTCTCTCAGTGGAATAGGTCATTCTTATTTCTATTTTATAATTAAGAAATTTAGAAAACAGAGCACTGGTGAAGCGGGGGGGGGGGTGTTCTCTTTATGACTGAAACCCAACTACAATCATACTTGTAATTATGGTGCTTAAATAAAGATTTATAAAAAAAGAAATTTAGAAAACAGGAAATAACTATTAGAAACTCTTAGCTAGTGAGTGATAGAATATGAGCATAGCGGGATTTATTTTTCCACAGTGATCCAGTCGTGCAAGGAAGGTAGTTTTAAAATATTGGCAGCCTGTTGAGGATATCCTTGCTCTTTCCAGGGTACGGGCAGCCCACAGTACAGTCAAGCTTCCTCAGTGAGCTCAACATCCAGCAGCCTAGAAAGGACAGATGGAACAAGTGGAAAACAGAGATTTTAATTTCAATGGAGGTTCACTGACATTAGCTCAAAAACAGTAAAAGGAACTAGATTGGGACTCAGTCTTAAATGGGGGCAATCTGAATAGAGTAATAATAAGTTTGAAGGAATCTGAATCTTAGTCATAAATGGGGGCAATCGTAATGGGGTAAAATAAAATAATTGAGGAAGGCAATAGTATGAGATATAAATGATGATTGCTTTCACAATATGCTTGTGTCCAGGTACAGAAACTTAAACTTACTAGAATTGAAAAAAATTATAATATCTATAATATACCAGATCCTATATTAAGCATTTTTATATACAATATTTTATTTCAACCTGAGGATAATCCTACCACAGGGAAGTTATAGTTTCAGTTTATAGACAAGAAAATAATGGTTCAAAGAAATAAGATACAGAATCTAAGGTTAAATATTGGTAGGAGGCTGACACAATATATTCATAGTGATAGTAGAGAAAGTTGAACAAAAAGATTGTGTTTTTAGCAGCACATACTTAAGTTTTGGTTAATTGGGATTTATCTTGAGCTAGGTGTACTGAAAAAAGATTATGATGAGGGTGATTTTGTTTATTTGGTTGCATTAGTGAACATTACACAGCTTGCATAGCATATGGTTGCTCCTCCTATAAAGAAAGTATTCTTGAGCCATACTGAAATCTGCTTGAGATAATGGTGGAATTTCAAATATAGTCCATAGGGACCTGCACTGAATTATCCATTTTCAGGGAATTTCTTTCTAAAACAGTCACTCATTTTCCCCTTCAAAGACTTATTTTTCCAACTTTTTGACTTTGTTTCTACACTTTCAGTGCTTAGTTCTTCCACTTCTACAACTATTGCAAGATCTCTTTTGGCTCACCAGTATTCATTCCAATTCCTGGGACTATGAAGTAATTGTGTGACCTTAGGAATATTAAAATGATGAGGTGACATTTAAATGCACACTTAATTTAGACATTTTTTATTTTATTCATTTATTTTCAATATTTCCATGTTCCAAAATAATTCAATTTAGAAAAAATAAAATTATATAAAAATCACCCTAAGAAATTTTATTGAGGCAACTTTGTTCAATAAATTAGAGGAATGACTGCTTTTAAAAATAATTTTAATAGTTATTATTTGAAACTACTTACATGAATATTTTCAGAAGCTAGTGATTTTACAAAAATATTCAACTTATATTCTAGTTCTGTTCTTCATCTTTTATTCATTCCTTTCTTCTGGTGCTTTATTCTTTGTGCATGTTCTTTTTTTCCTACACAAAACCCCTTTCTTTACTCTTTGGCCTCAGAAGCTTTCATCTAAGATTCTCAACAATACTACACAATTTCGGTTTGGTTGTGAATCAAGGCAATGAAGATAAAATATGAATGGGCTTAGGAAATGGTCTTCCACTTTAATAAAAGAGAAAAAAAAAGTAGCATTGCTGCCAGGTCACCCCGAACAAGTTCCAATTCCCAAGAGCCAGCGAAGAATTTTCAAAGTGAAAAATCAATGGCTATGAAATTACACATTAGTCCAGGGTAGAGTTCTCTGTCTGTTTTCCCAGTGAACATCCATCTTGCTATAGTAATAGTGGCACAGACAATTTGCTGCAGTGAAGTTGATCTATAAGTGTTTTAATTAAAGTTCTGACAGCAAATTGAAGCCTTTTTTATTTTTTGGATGTATCGTATCAATCTTTTTCTGTCTGTGAATGAGCATGCCCGGGGAGTTTAATCTATTATGGAGGTATAAGTTAATGTCCTAGCTGCATTAACAGAACAGGAAAGAAGTTTCATTCATAGCTTTCATTTCTTTTATACTCCTCAAGCTAAAATTCCCATCAACGTATCACTTAATAAATGTTTGTTGAACACAAGAGTTGGTCGAGAATCCTCTGAGATTGTGATGAGGAAGAGGTGATTGCATTTAATCATCCAAGTTCTATTTCCAGGCATTGTCTCTTAGAAAGCAATATTGAGGGCAAGATATAAGTACTTTGGAGTTTCACCCTTCTCAATCTTATGATGATTGATACTAAATTGTATAGATTTTAGGATTCAGTTCCTCTGTCTTTGCTCTTCTCACCAAGATTCCCATGTTGTAGAAGTCATAAACACTTTAGATTATTTGGCCATGGGGATAAAGTACATCTTAAACAACTCTTTAGGGATTACATGCTTAAAAGAACAAACTGATGTGCTTAATGATATTACTTGGATTTTTTATAGCATCCTATATTAGCTCTAGTTTCAATATAAGAGCTAATTTTTACTTTGGAAATTTGTGAATAGGGCCAGAGTAAAAATACAGAGGATAGGGCATTTGCCTTGCATATTGTAGACTCAACAACTTTATGTGGTCCCTCAGGTTTGCTAGGAATGCAGAGCCATGAGTAAGCTCTGAGCATAGCCAGGCATGGCCCAAAATATGAAGAGAAAAAATTCTGTAAATAATCAACCTGAATCCTTAATTTTCTTAGTCTAGAAAATTCTCAGATTTCATTTTTCCAAGTGTGTACTTCATTAATGTTTGTTTGTTTGTCTTGGGGTCTTGCTCTCTGGTATTCAGAGGTTATTAATGGATTTGCAATCAGAAATCACTCCTGGAAAGCTCATGGGACCATATGGAATGTCGGGATTAAACTGGAGTTGGCTGCATGCAAGGCAAACACCTTATTCGCTGTTCTATCTTCTGACCCAATGGGTAGCTTCTTATCCTCCCTGGGCTTTATCTATTTTTATTTATACAATTGTTCTTTCTACACTCTAAGACAGCACAAAATCATAATGTAGACTATTGATATAAATTTTGAAAAATTATATACTTCCAATGATATAAAATTATACCAATTTATCTGCTTCCTTGGCATAGTTATAGGTGGCCAAGGGAATGTGGCATGATAAGAAGAGTTTAAGATAGTGTAATAACAACACAGATTGAAAACTTGCTAAACTTTATATATATGTATATGTATATATATGTATATATACATATATATAACACTTAGTATTCAGGAATTACTCCTAGTGATTCATGAGGGACCACATAGGATGCAGAAATAAGACCTGATTAGCTACATGCAGAGCAACATCTCTTCTCACTGTATTATCTCTAAGGCCAAATACGTTATAAATTTAAAGGAAGAATTTAGTGTTTATTGTATAATATATTTATGTTAGCTACAGAGTATACAGTGGAAATTTTCTGCATGTCTTTTAGGTGTAAAAATACAATATGAAAAGGACTATCTAAAGACAGTAACAGCACCGTAGGAGACCAAATTGGTTGGAATGCACTTTTCTTTAAGAAGAAGTGAGACCTCTTACTGCTTCACAAAAATGATGTGGATTCTGGGTGGTGAAAACCATTCTTTATGACTTAAGTATACCCAGCACTGGAAAAGTGCTTGATATATATAAAGCACTAAAAACTGTTGAATGACTAAATAGCTAATTTTGGTTTGTGCATCGAAAAAAGAACGTAGAGGTAACTCATCTGGGAAATGCATTAGGATAAGTAATTTCTTCAAAGACTTTTCTCACACCTGCTAGAAATAGAAACTCCTTTTCATAGCATCAATTTCTGCCTAATGTTGCTCTATTCTCATTGTGAACTAAGCCTGCTTTTATCTGTTACAAATACTTGACACATTTACTTAACTTGGATTTTGGGAAGAATTTGGGAATTGAATTCTGGCCAAGATGAAAGGAAACAGGAAGCAGTTAATTTTTCAACAGAATCTCCAAGAACATTAAATTCAGCGCCAACAAAAATCCCACGGTCACGTGCTTATCACACATCAAACTTTTACTCACAAATGACTGAACAAGCCAAGAATCAATCGATGACCAGTGCCCTAAGCACAGATTATTGATTTAGTCCTTGATATATTTTTGATTGCTGTAATAAGTCAAATTTAAATTGGAACTTAACAAATAGGCCTTGCATGTATTAATATTGCTTTTCCATTGGTCTGTAGTTTTAGGTAATATTTTAATGAGAAGATATTGGTAAATAATAATTGTTTTATTACTGAACTCTGACAAATGTGTTAGGAAATACTGTTTATTGAATAAGCAAGATAAGATTGGCAACCTAGAGAACTATATTGAGCTATATTAAACTTTAAAATCTCTCACTATAAGACTTTAGGTTTAACCATTTATGATTAGAAAAACATAAAGAGTTTCATTGTCTGGGCCGGTGAGATAGCATGGAGGTAAGGCATTTGCCTTCCATGCAGAAGGACAGTGGTTCGAATCCCTGTATCCCATATGGTCCCCCATGCCTGCCAGGGGTGATTTCTGAGCATAGAGCCAGGAGTAACCTCTGAGCTTGCTGGGTGTGACCCAAAAACAAAAACAAAAACAAAAACAAAGTTTCATTCTCTATAAAGAAGCTCCTTCAGGCTCTGAGATTCTAAGATTTTAAACATCCATTTTTTTGTATAAATTTTTGTTGAAGGCCATGGGTTTTTATTTTGTATTTGTTGCTGCTCTTAAGGCACAGAGACATTCACACTGTACTCATATCTCTCATGGTAATGGAATCAAGGAAAACTAAATAAGTAGAACTGGCCTATGGATTTCATTCTTATGCAAGAGAAAATTTAGAGTTGGGATAAAAAACTTACTCAGAATCATGATTCAGTCTTGGAAACAGGACTAGAACTCAGGGTTTCTGACCTTTGGTCTATGTTTTCACCATACTAATAATCAATAATTGTGGCAATGTGTTGAGGAAGGTCAGGCTGAGGTGCATGGAGCTCAATGGCTTGTCTAAATGATGTATTGGTCTCTGTGACCTTGAATGAATTGGTTATGGGTCATAAAGATCTATTGGTTCAATTTTCCTATATCTATTTAACTGCTTTTCATCACAACAACTCACCCTGCATGTTAGATATGTATCCAGGGCATTCAGAAAATTGGAAATAACTCTACCACAGAATTTTCAGACTAAGATGAAAGTTTCTATAGTTTATGGCTAGTGCCCATATAACTGCCAGATATGACATGGATTACCTATGGCCCAAGCTCTCAAGTCCACTAACTTTTGGTCTTAGAGGAAAGTGTTATTTCTGAAGTAGAAGGAAATAGACAAAGTTGGGAGCTAGAGGAATAGTACAGAGGATTAGGTGCTTGCTTTGCATGTGGCCTACCCAAACCAGGTCCAATCCCTGGCATACATAAAGTTTTCAGAGCCTGCCAGGTGTTATTTTTGAGTGATAATACCCAAACATCGCCAGGTATGAATGCTTTCTTCCTTCCAAAAGATATAAGTACAGTTAAATAATTCTCACTGTTAGAGTTTGAGTAGATCTGAACTAAGATAGTTTGCTCATTTTGTAATGAGATAATTGGGCACATTACTCATTCTGAAGCCAACCTGTTTTAAATAATGTAGAGGATTTTGGCTATTTTCAGCTTTATCAGTATTTGTAGTGGGATAGAGAATATTTATGACCATTTTCAAGGCTAGTTAAGTAGATGCACTGGCTGTAATCAATGTAAAGTTAGATCACCTAGTCAAATAAATAGAGATGAAGACAAGGAAAGGAAAGGGACTTTACTTGTAATACAAAGTTTTTAAAATTGTTAACAATTTTATAACAATTTACCTGTGATATGTAGAGATAGTATTTTACTCAGAAGAGAAACAACAGGGCTTGGGTTAAAATCTTTTATGATTCTATTTAACTAAATCCATCAAATGGAAGACATGATTATGGACAATAGAAATTTAGAGCTATGTTGAAGAGGGAAAATGAGATCTAGTAGACAATGGTTATTTAGAAAAGTTTCTTAAAGGAGAGGTGAATTCAACCTGATTCTGGTAGTGCTCAAATGTTTAGGCTAGGAATTGAAAGGACTGAATTCTGAGAGTTCTTGAAAATGTTTTTTGTTATATTGTTTTTATTTTAGAGCCAGACATAATTGTGCATAGGTACCACTCCTGGTGGGCTTATGAAATTATATGGGGTACTGGAATCAATCCCAGGTTAGCCACATGCAAGACAAACACCCTATCCACTTTACTCTTGCTCTGGTCTCAAAATACTTGACCTTGTTTCCTTTTTTATATAATTGGTATTAAGATATTATGCAGTGGACATCTATGGTGGTAAGGATAAATTATTCTGTTATATGCCCTAGGTGGAGCAATAAATTCATTAAATGTTAGTTGCCATTAATTTTAAGCTGTTTGTTACATTGCCTTTCAGAACAACTACATTCTTGCTTGACAGACTCCTCTTCGGGGCAAGTTATTTTAAAGCTATTGTTTCTCATTTCCAAATCTTCATATCTATAATAAACTTTGCAATGCTTGGATTTATACTCTGAACATTTGATTTCTCCTTTATTGCTGACATTCTGTTAGTTTCAACAGGCACAGCAGAGAGAAAGCAGAGGCTGACAGAAGAATAGAGATGTGCTTCTTTCTGTTTGTTGTTGCTCCTTTCAGTGCTATCCTAGCAACAGCCCTCCCTTCCAGCAGAGCAATTAAGAGTATTTCCAGCCTCTCTCCTTACTCTCATAGTTTCAATGTACTTTTCAAAGTGAGTCTGGCAACATTTTTCTCAGTTGAATTCTACTGGGTTCTTCTTCCTCCACATCCAGGAAGGGACAAGCAGCCAGAAACATGCCCTTGTTCCAGAGGGTCTGGGACCAGTTCCCTGAAGTCTCTTCTATGAACCAATTTTTGTAAGTCCAGCTTTTTCCTTAATTGAAAATTTAAACTTTATTGAAGCAATAATGTGTAATTATAAAGCCTATAATTATAACATAACACTTTGATATCTGTATTGCTACATTATAATGTTCAAAAAACCACCATCACATGGGGTGGAATGATAGTACAGTGGGTATGGTGTTTGCTTTGCATGCTGCCAACTCAGATTCATTTTCTTGTATCCCATATTGTCCCCTGAGCTCTCCAGGAATAATTTTTGAACATAGAGCTAGAAGTAACCCTTGAGCATTGATGGGTGTGTTCCAAAAACTAAAAATTAATTAAATCCACAAAGAAACTATCCCTCCCCAATACAAAAGTTCATCATTATCCACTATCATAAGACTTGTTCCTCTATTATAAAACTGTACAATTATATTATGTACAGGTTTTTTCCTTTATTTTTTTTTTGTGGCATACTCCTCGATGCTTAGGAGTTGCTCTTGGCTCTTATACTCAGGAATCACTTCTGAAAGTTCTCAGGGGACCATATATAATAACTGCGATTGAACCTGGGTTAGTCACATGAAAGGCAAGTGCCATACCCTCCGTACTATCTCTCCAGCCCCCATCATGCATTTAGATTCACCATCACAGTTGATCCCCTTTCCTGATAGAATTGCTCCCCAATAACTTGTACCTTTGATAGCCACTGTTTTGTTCTCAGATCAAATGATTTGTTCTGATTTTCAATTTGTTTTTTTTTCTCTTTCTGTTTGATATATACAGAACATATCTATGTTTTGTCATTTGTATATACCATGCATTTATTACTTCTGAAATATTACCAAACAATTGACCCCTTAACGGGTTTTACTCACCATCCCTCTTAACTGATAACCACAATTCTGTTTTCAGAATGTAAGAGATTGACTTTGTTTTGCATGTTTATTTTCTTTATCTGTCATATAAGAGTGAAAGTGTGTATATATATATATATATGTCTTTATTTTTCTGATTTATTTTACTTGGCACAATCTCCCTAGCATAATCTCTCTCTTCTCTCTCTCTCTCTCTCTCTCTCTCTCTCTCTCTCTCTCTCTCTCTCTCTCTCTTGTTTTTGGGCCACACCCAGTGTTGCTCATGGGTTACTCCTGACTATGCACTCAGAAATCGCTTGGTGGACCATATGGGACACCGGGAATCGACTCTAGGTTCATCCTGGATCAGCCATTTGCAAGGCAAATGCCCTATCACTGTGCTATCAATCTGGCCCTCATAATCTTTAACCATTTTGTCACACATGAAAAGATTTTATTTCTTAAAATAGAAAGATATGGTCTGGAGCAATAGTACAACAAGTAGGATGTTTGCTTTGCATGTGACCAACCTGCCTTCTATTTCTGGTTTTTATCCCTTTTGATCCTCTAAGAACTATCAGGAGTAATTCCTGAGTGTTTAGCCAGAATAATCCCCGAGCACTAACCCATGTGGCCCCCAAACGTACAGAGAGATGGATAATATTGTATTATGTATGTACATATCACATCTTTATGCACTTATCTATTACTGGACACTTTGGTTGCTTCCATATCTTTATTATTGTGCTATATATGCTGCATAAGCATTAGGGTGCAAATAGCATCTTGTGTTTTTGTTTTATTTTCTTTAGATGGATAAAAACCTGGAACTTGACTGAAATCTAAAGTATTCTTTCTAAATTATATTTTTTGAGAAAAACTTGACAATGCCTTGAATGGTTGAACTGTTATGATCTTATCTTATTTCTGGCAATGAAAGATTAAGCAAGAGATAAAACTAAAAGTAGTCAAATGCAGGTAGTTTTTGAGAGAGAGAGAGGAATAAAGAATGAAAAGTTAAGAGAGAAATAAATTTAGAGAAGTAAAAATTGAGAGAAAAATTAAAAGAGGAAAGAAACAAAGAAAGAAAAAGAAATAAGGAAAGAAAGTAAATAAAGAAAGAAAAATGACAGGCCTGGACTTACGACATTCTGTCCTCATGTTCCACGTTTGGGGCAATTTCCTACTTTTGCCTTATTTTACCCTGTTTCTTTTTATTATCTATTTAGAATCAACTTTCAAGGGTCTCAAACTCAATTTACCTGGGGGCTGCAGGAGGCAAAGTCGGGGTGATCCTTGAGTGCAAAGTCAGTAGTAAGCCTTGAACATTGGGGGGTGTGACCCAAACAACTAAAACAAAATAAAACAAAAAAAGATTCCTCTAGGGCAGGGCCACAAAATGTTGTACGGAGGGCCACAAATGGCCCGCGGGCCTTGAGTTTGAGACCCCACTTGCCAGCAATATATGTGGATAGCTCCATATTCTCTTTCTATATTTTTGGTGGGGTCACTAACTTTTTGGTTCTCAGGGTTTACTATTGTTTCTGTTTAGGGATCATTCATGGCAATGTTCTGGGAATTAAATATTTTGCTGGGTTTTTGAATCAGAGTTGGACATGACACGTAAGTATCTTACTCACTGTACTATCTTTCTGAGGCTGCCTCCACATTCTCTCTATTTCATTCCAGTTCTACTGTAGCTTCTTTGCTTTTTGTTAAAGACAGCTATTTTCATTGTATTATCATCCCAACTCTTCCATTAGTTGATCCTCCAGTAACTTTAGAAACAACTTTTTACTCCAAATTTCTTTATTTTCTCTCCCAATTTGACACTACCAATCCAGCACTGTAAACCTAGGAAGGATCTTTAAGTTCTTCCATTCAGTAGGTTGCTGATTTATGAGTTCAGTTTCTGCAGTTCCTTTTTTTCCCCCTTATATATATAGCATGGAGATAGATACAAATAAAGTCACTGTATCTTGGGAAGTCTCAAAAGTAGCATTCCTCATTAGGTTATTTTGAACTTGTATTTTCAGATTTCAGAAAATTATACCTTTTTTGATTGTTTTTGGGCCATAACTGGCAGTGCTTGTGTCTGCACTCAGGAATTAGTTATGACTGCGCTTAGGGGACCATTGGGATGTTGAGGATTAAACTAGGGTCAGCAGTATGCAAGGCACAATCCTTACCCACTCTACCTCTGGCCTCCACAACAATATTTTAATCAATTATCATCTCTATCTAATATAATATTGGCTATAAAATTTAATTTAATATTCTCTTGTTACCTCCAGTATGATTTTGCTTGAAATTAAAACATTTTATGTTGACATTTTGATACATAATATTTGCGTATTTTATTTTAAGAAGAGAATAAAAATTATTGACCAATTATGCCAACTATTATAAAAGTGACGTTGATCAAATTTGGCTTCAATTTTTTCCTCCCAGAGTGCTATCATGCTCTGGTATTTAGACTGGCAGAAACTTTGCAAGGTTCAAACTAGGTCTGCATAACACTTAGAAATAAATCTCCAGCTTTGTCACACTGTTAAGGTGTTAATAAAGAGAGCAGGCAGGCATTGTAGCAGAGCTTTCTTCGGTCAGAAAACCCTAATAGCGTGTCAGAGTTACATAATTCATCCTGCGGGAGACTCCAAAAGAGAGATAAATTGTTTGATTGAGAGAAATTAGCCACAGATTGATCCTATCTGTTTAAATTTAGCACCCCCGGGTTTAGGCCACTCTAAAGAACAGATGGGCTATTGATCTGACAATAGGATAATCAGAGCATCAGAGCTTGGGGGTGGGACTTGGGGGAGTGGGGATTTGGAGCAACTGGGGCTTTGCCAAGATGGTCTTGAAACAAAAGCAATTCCTTAATTGAGTGGTGGGAGGTGATGGTATAGGCCAGTTATGTTGGCACCAAAATGCATTTTGGCAGTGCAAGTAGGGGAGGCTGTGTGAGAGAAAATATATTCACTGACAAGAGAAATAGAGACAGTGGAGCTAGTTTAGAGTTAGCTGATAGAGCTTAGAGACTAGAATACCTGTCTTTTATGGTCTTCCTTTAAAAATTTTATTGTATTTTATTTTATTCAAACCATTGTGGTTTACAAAGTCTTTTATAGTTGGGTTTCAGATACATAGTGAATCAGGATTAATCCCACCACAAGCATCAACTTCCCTCCACCATGTTCCCAGAGGATGTACAAACACAACCCTTTACCTCCCAGTCTTCCAGTATAACAGGCCCATTTAAAGATTAGATTTAACCATTTAAAGGTTAGATTTTTGGGTCTCTTGATACTGTCTTCCTTTTTAGAGTGTTTTCCTGGTCTGTTTCATGTCTGCATATCTCTGAGTTTTCTTCCCTCCCTTCACACAACCATGGAAATTCTGAATAGCCTGTAGAAACATTGGCCTTTGGAAAGAACCAAGCCAAAGGTACGTGCTTATTGTGGATCAGATATCCTAGTAGAAGGCCTGGAGGTTGAGATTGTGGGTCATACTAGCCCATTGGACTGAAAGTTTCGTTTGTAGGCTGAGATTGTCCTATGCTCCTAGGAAATGAGTTAGAATCCTGCTGCCTCAGGAAGAACCCAGAAGAGTCAGGCAGAATTTTTTAATCCATTGACGTTATGTCAGGACGTCCTGATATGTGGTGAGAAGACCCAGCCACAGCCTGACCTGTGTATCAGAGGGCAAGTGAAGATGTCAAGGACCAGCACAAAGGCAGATAATTGAAAAATAAACTGTTGGAGTAGAGATTTGAAAGCTCTCTCCCTGGGTGTGACTGAGTTTCCCTGAATCAAGAGCCTCTTCCTGGGGTTGAGATGGTAGCAGATCCTGGAGAGCTGGGGCCAACTCTGGGTGTCTCTGATATTCTCTTTGGGGCCTGAATGAGGAAGTGTCTCTAGTACTGCACACATGTGCCAATGTGCCAGGTTATTTTTCCCAATAGATTCAGTGGCAAACCTGAACTATTTTTGCTAACAAATGTGACAATGATAGAAAGGCAGGCCTTTGATTTATGGGTAAGGGATGGTGGACTCATCCTTTTTCTTAATTGTTTTGACTTCTACTCCCATTCCCTTTCCTAGGATTTCCAATGACTCTTATTCACAAACAACATAGCAAGACAACAGTATTTTCTAAGATACAGTCAACATCTCCTGGGCTCTTTGCCTATAAGAGGAGTGGAAGAGTCATATTATAAATTGAACCTGAAGGAAAATTTATAATTGAGATAATAAGTAGCATTAATCTATCAATGGGTATTTGAAGCTAAATTTTGAAGTTTTTGGTAGAATTTTAAAAGCTCTTATGGGGTAGGGGATAATTTATTAATTTTAATTCACCTTAGTTTAGGATATACTATGTAAAACATCTAAATGTAATTCTTGAAATTTTCTTCAAAGCAATGAGACAATGAGAAAATATTTCCTGAATTGATTGATAGGAAGATTTTTTTCCTCTCTTTATTTTGTTATTCTACATGAGTTTTGATCAGCTTCTGAATATCAGAATAATACTTTAAATGTAGACAAAATTCATCCACCTAAAGAATTTTACATGATTATTACATAGAGTAAACTGAGGGTGCATTTTTGTAAATTTGTCTTTTCTGACTCTGAAATCAATTTTATAGGTAGGAAAGCAGACCCATGGCTAAGTCTATATACTCAGTTTGGATTTTTTTCACACAGAAAAATCCATTTTTACTCCCATTTTTTTGTTTATTTGAGGTAAAATGGCACTTTTGATGCCTCAAGTGATAATGATTCTTATTTTTTTCTCATCTAAGGAAAATATCAACTTGAGAAGCAGCTAGGTTCTTGTTAAAGAGGAAAATGATGAAACACATTAATAAATAAACAAATGTATCTTGCTGGGAAATATTTTAGACTTTTAGAGATAGAATATTCCTTGAACTTAAATTTTTTAAAATAATTTTTATTGTGAGAAATGTGAATTGCAACTTTTTGACATTAACATTTAAGGTACATAGTGATATTGAATCAGGGATATTCCCACCACCAGTATTGTTTTTCCTCCAACCCTGTTCCCAGCAACCCTCTCCTTTGCCCCCCAGATTGCTAGTATAACTGGTGCCCTCTGTGTATAGCTTGTTGAAGTTTTTTTCTTTTGATTCATTAACTAGAAGACTAGCATGCCTTTCAAGTAAAATTGCTGAATAATTTGAAGTTAAGCTGTTCAAATCCTACAGCAACTGAGACCTTGAATGCAGTTGGTGTCCTCTTGCTGAGAATTCTGTCCTATTGTTTCTCTATTTTCTTTCCCTTTTCAATGTTGACCCAACTGTAAGCAGGACCGAACATGTCACTACATAAACAATAGTTCTTATACAGGCATGCAGATAGTGAAAGAGTAAAGACTGGTTTAGTTTTTCATTGAGCTAAGATAGTTTAATCATGACGAAGATTTTTTTCTTGATTTTTTTTTTTATTGTGACCAATGTGAATTACAAGTCTTTCACAGTTATATTTAAGGTACAAAGTGGCATTAAATTAGGGCCTTTCCCACCACCAATGTTTTCCTCCCTTCAACCCTGTTCCCAGCATGCATCCCATACCATTTCCCTTTGCACCAAGGACTGCTAGTGTAGTCGGTCCCTTTTGTATATAGCTTGATGTAGATTGGGATCTTAATTCTGTTGTTGATGACTTTGAGTTTGGTGTTTGGGTCTGATTACTTTTAATTAAATAATTTCTTTATTTAAACACATACATAATTGTAGTTGGGTTTCAGTCGTAACAAGAACACCCCCCCCTTCAACTATGAAACTTTTCCATCACCAATGTTCCCATCTCTTTCCTCCCCCACCCCTGTATTTGAGAGAGGATCTCTATATCCCTCACTCACTGACATTGTTATGATAGTTCTCAGCACTCACAACTCTTTGTGATGAGCTTCATATCTTGAATTGGTTCTTCTGGCCCTCATCTCTGGAAATTATTTCAATGTCTTTAATTTTTCTTAAAACCCATAGATATTCTGCATCTTTCTCACTCTGACTAATTTCACTCAGCATAATAGATTCCATGCACATCTATGTATAGGAAAATTTTACGGCTTCATGTCTCCTGACAGCTGCATAATATCCCATTGTGTATATGTACCACAGTTTCTTTAGTCATTCATCTGTTAAAGGGCATCTTAGTTGTTTCCAAAATCTGGCTATTTTAAAAAGTGCTGAGATGAATATAGTTGTGAGGAAGGGATTTTTTTATTGGATTTTTGTGTTCTTAGGCATATCCCTAGGAGTAGTATAGCTGGATCAAATGGGAGCTCAATTTCCAGTTTTTTGAATCACCATATTGTTTTCCATAAGGGCTGGACTAGACGGCATTTTCACTAGCAGTGAATGGAAGTTCCTTTTTTCTCTACATCCCTGCCAGCACTGATTGTTCTTGTTCTTTGCAATGTGTGCCAGTCTCTGTGGTGTGAGGGTACCTCATTGTTCTTTTGATTTGCATCTCCCTGATGATTAGTGATGTGCCATTTGGCCATTTGTATTATATCAATTATTTTCAGTGGGCATATGTGTGTATGGGTTCTTGAGAACATTTACTAGTACAATGCCCAAGTACTAGCAATTAGCTATTCAAGGTTTTACTACATATGTACATATACAAATATGTATATTTATGTATATATACTAATTTACCCTGTTAAGTTAATTCTACAATATGCCAGCTATAAGCTAGAGGTTGTGTAATACTAGTGTTATAATCCAAAATTAGTTGGAAAGTCTGTGAATTCGGGCAGCTGTTGGACTAAGTCATGTTCAGGGAGAGAAACAGATTGATATCTTAGGTCAAGTATAATAATTAGTTATGGAAAGTCAAGTTCTCACTTGTGCTTTTCTGTTCTATTCTGATCATTGAAGGATTTCGTGCTGTCCACCTATACTGGGAAGGCTGATCTCCTCCAGAACATCTTCACAATTCTGCCAAGAAATATCACATGTAGCAAAAATCAGCACACCCTGAGATCTAGTTAGGGTGATATAAAATTAGCCAGCATAGTTAGGTTACCCAATTATCTAACCTGTTTTATTTTATTTAAACCCCATATTTCCATGAGGAAAGTAATCAAAGTTATTTTGTGGTGGTTAATAAGATCAATAAGTTTACATATTTAAGGCATGTAGTAATGTCTATTGTATACTAATGACAATTAAAAACACTATCAGTTTCTGAATCATGGAATCAGTAGAAGATAAGTTGGTAGATCTGAGATATCCTATCAAGCTTAAATTGTTTAAATGTCATGAAGAAGTGCTGTGTTTAGTAATTACAAATATATTGAACAAATGAAAACTAATTGAAGACCATGTAATTAAAATGTTTGAACTTTCACAGTTAGTCTTATTTTGCCACTAATTTAATCACTATTAAATTAATTAAAAGTTAACCCCCAAAGGGTCTTTGATTTATTTTAACACTTATTATGGTGTCTGGCGTTGAAAGACTTCAGAAGTAAATTTATTTGAAATGTTTTGCAAAAATCAATACAACACATTAAAACAAGTATTAAAATATAGCAAATGAGAAAACAGTTTATTACTAATTAGTAAACCCGAATAGCTTGGGAGGACAGCTTTGAACACACAACATAATCCAGCACAGATATATAAATCAATTACCCCCTGAATATATATCATGTGGTTTTTCCATAGACCAGGAGGAAGTGGAATGTGTAACTAGAATATAAGGTAGAATATTATATAATATTTCTGAATTTCTTCAGAGATTCACAAGTGAATGGGAGTAGAATTAAAATCTTTATAAACAGAGCAATTAAAACTACATTCCAGTCATGCCTACCATCTTTTATAAAAATATTGATTACTTATATATGTTTGTATGTGTCACACTTGGAAGTGCTCAGGGGCCACACCTAGCTCTGTGTTCGTAGGATATAATATGTAATGCTGGAGTGAATCACTGTCAGTGCTGTGTTATGTGCAGAGCAAATACCTTAATATCACTACTATTTCTAAAGAAATATAGTAAAGTGGGGCTGGAGCTGTGGTGTGAGCGGGAAGGCATCCGCCTTGCCCGAACTAGCCTAGGATGGACCATGGATTGATCCCCCAGCATCCCATATTGTCCCCCAAGCCAGGAGCTATTTCTGAGCGCATAGCCAGGTGTAACCCCTGAGCATCACTGAGTGTGGCCCCCAAAACAAACAAAAACAAACAAACAAAACAAAAAAACAAAAAAGAAAGAAATATAGTAAAGTATCAACAAATGATTAAAGGAAACAACTTGAGAGTTTGCTGCACAGTTTTGAACTTTCTTAAAAAAGGGAGCATTGGGCTGATCGGGAAAAGTTCTTTGGGCTAATTGAGAGCTTAATTTGTTGTTTTCATGAAACAATATCATCAACATTATTGTAAAAGTCATTCAATAAAAATGAAAAAAATTGATAACATAATGAGCTTATTTATCAATTGATTTGCTTCTTTTACAATTATCAAATTATCAAGGTAAGAGAAATCAAGGCTGATAAGGCACTGAATGTTAATCCAAGTTGTCCAGGAAAAGAAAGCTAATCAAATATATATCATGTATACATATTATATAAATGTATATATGTTTATATCTGTCTATATGTATAAATACAAACATTTCTATTAAGTTATATTAAATTCATATGAAAAATTTAAATTTTAACTATAATACATATACTTTAAATTATTTATATAGAGAGAAATATTTTAAACAATTATCTTAAAGGACTGTGAGTCTAAAATGAGCAGACCAGCAGAGTAGGTGAGGAGATTTGAGACTGTAGATAAGTTACAACTGAAATTCAAAGAAGGATTTTCCTCTTGCTTGAAGAGGTGCATCTTTTTAAATCAGAGCCCTCAACTAATTAAAAAAGTCAAGCCACATTACAGAGGTTAATGCTCTTTCATCAAAGTCTTCTGGTATATATGTTATGTCATAAAAATTATAAAAATCTTAAATAGTGTTTAACCATAAATGGGTGATGTTCTGAAACCAGTTTGACAATAAAATGGATCGTCACAGATGTCTTCTTTGCCTGCAATGGTTCACAATATTGAGTATGGTGCATTAGTAAAACAAAAAGTCCCTACTCTGTGTAATTATTATTGACAGAGAATTTCCAGGTGCCATAAAGGCACAGAGGGAGCAGCTAATTTAACCCTGAGGATATGGACTTGCAAGTTAGATCCTGAAAGTGTAGACACGTAAAGGTGTGCATGGTTTGAGAACAAGGCAGCTTATCAGAAAACACAAGGGGCTGTAAAGGAGAATTAAACACACTCACAGGCATACAGACATACGACTGCAATCATAGATTAAAAACTGAAAGTTAGTGAAGGCCACCTGGCTATTGTAACTGACATTTGTATTATTTATTTCTGTGCAAAAACATTTATTTGTTGTCAATAGTTAATATTCTCATTCTAACCATATGGTATTCTAGGTCATTTGCATAGAAAAAATGCATAAGTGGGGCTGGAGAGATAGCACATGGCCAACCCAGGACAAATGGTGGATCTATTCACCGCATTCCATATGGTCCCCCAAGCCTGCTAGGGACAATTTCTGAGCTCAGAGTCAATAGCAACCCCTGAAAACCTCAAGAAAAAAAAAAGAAAGAAAAAAATGTATGTGTCTTTCTCCATAATTTCATATTTTTTCTCTCTCATATTTTTCCCCTGCAATTTTCTTCAAGGAAAATTTTTATTTCAAATCATATTATAGCTTTGAGGAATATGTTCAGTACTTTAGAAATACTGTATTTAAGTATCATAGAATCCTAAATAGTAGACACTTGGGATTTGTTTCAATTGTAGGGCAAAAATCTGGTATGCATGAGGTCCTAAGTTTGATCTCTGGACAATAGAAGCCCTCTGCACACTGCTGGGTATGATTCTCATGGCCCAAAGTGCTGGTAGGTCCACACACCACTGAGAATTCCCCTTATTATAATTAAAATTCATAGTATTAAACTTATGTCCATATACACTAAGTATGAAGAATGAGAATTTCATGTAGCTTAATTTAGCCTAATTATTTGTTCTACAGTTAACTTTTCTACACATCACCAATATAGAAAAATTGGAGTCATTCTTATCAAATCCTGATTTCCACATCTTCTGTTACATCCCTGCCACATTATCGTGTTTCTGTACATTGGCCATCTTGGAATTTTTCTAAACACCTCAAAGGGGTCATACAGTCTTTTCTATTGTCTGATTTTTTTTCACCTTTATGCATAATCTTCCACTTTTATCCTAGCTTATTTTCCAGTTCCTGGCTAAATTTAATCCTATGTCCTTATTAGGTAATTCAGGTGCCTCTATTATATGGTCACCTATATAATTTAGAAAACTTCCTACCTTTGGTAAGGCAGTAATCAATACTGATTTCATTCTCAGTGTGTCTCCCAAAATTAATTGTATATTTTATGCCCTGTGCTGCTAGTAAAATCCAGGGCTCCAAAAGAGAATCTTGTGAGTCTCAGGTCTGAAACCAAACATTGATGCAGGAAATAATTCACATAGTGAAAAGGTACAATAATGGGTTCATGAAATCCAGTACTCAAGCAAGGAATCCAACCACGCAAGCCTTTTTCTCCTAAGAAGGGATGCAGTTTAGTGGAAAGAGACCAAAGAATGAGCACCTGCCTTCCTCAGACCCCTGCTTTTATTGACAAAAACTAGGCCAAACCCTAGTGTGGGAGAGGAATACCAAGTAGGGAATAATCCAATAATGCCATCACCAGGTCACACCCTAGGGTGGAGTATGAATATTGGCTAGTAATCCGATATTGTGCTATACTTTCACTAGTATTAGCATGGAGTTGCTCAGAAAATTAATGAATATTTAAATAAAGGCATTTTGGGGCCAGAGTGATAGTGTCGCAGTAGGGTATTTGCCCTACACTCACCAATTCAGGACAGACCTGGGTTTGATTGCTAGCATCTCAAATGGATCCTTCAGCCTGCCAGGAGTAATTTCTAAGTTTAAGGCCAGGAGTGACCCCTGAGTGCTCCCAGGTGTGCCCCCAATATCAAAATAAATAAATAAATAATTTAATAAATGAAATAAATAAATAGAGGCATTGTGAAATTTGTTTGCTTAAAGACAAATTACAGAACTTAGTAATAATTCCAAATAAAAGTAACTATGACACAATATCCTTTAATCTAAAAGTTTTGAGAAGAGAAAGTTGGCCTCCTTGATTTAAAAAACGTTGGCTTCCTCTCTATCATTTCAGTTTATTTATAGTTCTAATTTAAAGATTAATATTTATAAAATTAGTTTTCTAAATTGAGTGTAGCCCTCCTTTTGTTGAAGGCTTTTCTAGATTTCTTATTGAGAATAACAGGCCATCTACCTTTAAATAAAACTCAATAAATTGTTTGGTTCAGGTCAAGATGACCAAACTCCCTAAGAGCATGAGGAATTGCTTATTGGCCCAAACTGCAGAAAACGCATGTGAGGAATTTTTGGCTCAAACTGGAACTGAATCTCTTTAGTTGGGGTCAGTCTGCACAGACAAAGAAGAGAGATGCAATCTTTGAAGTAGACACATGTATAATTTACACATAGCTGGACATGCTTGACTCCCATTGCTTCTAGCAAAATATCTTCTCTGACCTGGCTTATGATTGCTTAATTGCCCCATGAAGTCTGGTTTATCTCACACAAAAAAGTGAAATCCACTGACACTAAGTAGGTCAATAAACCCAAAGTCTACCAGTATTGTAAAGCTTGAAGTGTGCCTTAGGAGTGTGAGACATCTGAAACATGGGGAATGGACATTGAAACCTTACATTTGTCTATCACTACTCAGTTTATAAATTACTCAGTTATTACAGTTTATAAACTACTCAGTTTATAATTATTGGCTATATTTGTATTCTTTAATTCCTACAAAAGTCCAACAATTTAGGTTTGTATAGTCTGAGCAGTTTATTATTCTTGTTCCATACTATGGAATGGTCCTTATCTATTGCAGCAGGAGATAATGGAATGAATTTGTCATTAGATTAAAACTTTATAAAGGAGACTGAGTGAAAGTAAATAAATTAATTAAAAAAAAGAGGAGTTAGAGCAATAAAACAATGGATAAGACATTTAAGTTGCATGCAGTGAACCCAGGTTAAATCTCCAGAACCCAAATGGTCTCATGAATGATCCCTAAGCACAGGGCCTGGAGTAAGCCCTGAGTGCTGACAGTTGAAGTGCCCCACCCCAACAATAAAACCTTGAGGACAGAACAAAAATTAGACTGAAAGTGTGACTTCTTGGCCCACTTTAAACTTTTTTTACTCATCTTAACGCTATGAAGCCTTCAAAGATCATTTTATTTCTCTGAAACTCACTTTTCTCATCTAAAGAGAGTATTAGAATAAATTTTCTTACTACCCAATAAAGTTCCTTGGGAATTTGATAAGTTAATTATAAGTGGGGATATTTACACAACTATAAATTCCAATATTTTATTAGAAATTATTTATTATTGGTCATTTATATTGGTCCTGGGATAGGTTCTGCACTGAAACATATTGTTAGGAAATGCTGCCACTGGAGTCTCTGGCTTCCAATCATATTCTTCTCCAGCATCTGTATATGAGCTCCCTAAGACTTTATTATAGGCCTTTGTAGTAAAAAAGACCTTTGTATAAAAGGACTTTAGTCTAAGCTTTGGCCTACGACATGTACAACAACCAAGATCTCTAATTCCAGAGACCTGAGTGAAACAACTGCAACTGAGCAGAATTTCTGGAAACATAATGAAAGCCTATCCTGGGCTTCACCCTAGGATTGGTGCAAAAACCAAGACCACCAACTACAGAAGACTGATTAAAACAACAGTGATGGAACAGTACTTCTAGAAACATATTAAAAGTCACCCACCCTAGGCTCCATCCTATGACCTGTTCAGATACCAAGATTTTTAGTTACAGAGGCCTGATTTTATCATCTACGACTGAGCAGAAAGTTTCCAGACATCACAAAAAAACCTAATATATATGTTCATTTTACCTATTTTTTAGGTATGAGAAGGCAATAGAGATTTGTCATATACTAGAAGTTTAATACTTGATTCAATCAAGTTTTGCATCTAGAAATTCTCTAAGTATAACACTGAGATTGAATGCATAAAATTATATTATAAATACCCATGTGTATGTGTGTATGTGTATCTAAATTGTTTCCTGGTGTATTTAAACTATAGGCACATAAATTAAATTAAAGATAGTACCTTTAATTGAAGAGACAATTTTATCCTCAACACTATTATTCTCTATCTTAAATCCATTACTTTGGAGATTTTTAGTTTCTTCCAAGGAAATTACTTTCTCAGTGATAATTTGTTGATGGGAAGGGAAGACACTTTTTATTTATCCTTTGTGTTTCTAAGCACTGTTTCTACACCCTGGATTATAGTTATAAAATATTCTCTTAATGAATTAATTTCTGATGCTTTTTTATTACTATCTTCCTATGAAAAATTTTATAATATGAATTAATATAATTTTTACTTAATTTGAAAGTAGACAAATTATTTTTCTTAGAAGTCATTTTATTGACCTCTAAATTAGTACTTCTAGTATGGTGATTCTATATACCTAAATCTTTGAGGATATGGCAAAGGAATTATTGATTTAAGTAGATTCAACAAATAGTTGGTTATCTAAAGTTTTGATGGTTCATTTTATCTTCTGTGAAATTAGATTCAATAATATTTAACATATCAGTATTAAAATGTTATGTTCTTACTCAAATAATTGAAATACTCCCAAAGTAATTTATTTTTTAAAAATCCTAGCTGTATGGCTATCAAATTTTCTTTGCCTACTTTAATATATACTATTAATGAAGTTGCAAAATGGACACAAAGACTGATGTCTGTCTGAATGTTCTCCTTAGAAAGTAATGATTATTCTTCAAGGAATAAGTCTGACATAATAGTTTCTATAAAGTTTCTTCTAATACTCTTCTGTTCACACTATTTGAATTTTCCAGATTGAGTAGGTTTCTTATCAGTAGAAATTATAGGGTCCTCTTTAGCCATGAACATGCCACACACACACACACACACACACACACACACACACATATCTTAGATTTAAAGTGATTTATTTAGCTATTGTCTCTACTAATTTGTGATTACCTGAAACAGACTTTGTTTCTAACTCTTAAAGTTGCTAGATGCATATATTTTATTTACTAATAAGGAAGCATACATGAGATAAAACAGAGTCAAGAGAGGAAATTAAGTGTGTATTGACAACATGGTTAGAATATCTGCATCCAGTTGTGTCTGAAATGACATACTTTTAGAGTTTTTATTTAGTTGATAAAACCAAACATCCCATCTTCCATCTTGTCATTGTCCTTCTCTCCTTGTCCTTCTTGTTTTATTCTCTTGCTCTCCTAATCCTCTGTGTTCTCTCTTCTACCTTTCAGTCTCCTATTGTCCCTATTCTTTCTCTTCTCCCTCCTCCTCTTTCTGATTCAGTTAAATTATTGTCACTTGCAAAATAAACATTGTTCGATTTTTGAACTGAACTGAGGTGAGTGAGCCCAGACAAAAGCATGACTGGGAGAAAAAAAACCAAAGGACTGCTGATTTACAGTGGCAGGAGTGACTGGTGGCAGTGTTTGGACTAAAAAGTGCCATTTTGAACTGTATTAAGGTGAGTGAACAGTCAAGAGTTTGGATGGGCGAAACTAAAAAGAGCTGTTGACCTGCAACAGCAGAAGGCTGTGGACTGCATTTAGAATGAAAAGCTTCATTTTGAACTAAACTGAGGTGAGTGTAATCAGGCAAGAGCATGGCCAATCCACTTTGCTCTACAGCCACACATTTCAACTAGGCTCCACAATACAAAAAAACACCACCGCACTACAAAAATCATGATGGGAAAACAACACAGAAACACATCACACGTTGTGAATGAAGATGGTAGTTTGAAGATTTAACTAACATCAGCCACCTATATAGCCACATTGATCAGGTCTTTAGAGAGGAAATGCTAAGGCTGTTCAAAGAACTCAAAGAAATCATGGAACAGACAGCCCATAAAACTAAAGCGAATATGAGAATAGAAATGAGAAAACTTTAAACTGAAATAACAGGTTTGAAAAACTTGCTATGTGAAATAAAAACTTCCTTAAGCTCCTCCAGCAGAATAAGCGGCTGAGGATGAATCCGCGAGTTGGAACATGAGCTGCAAAACACTTCCATTCCACAGAATCAACTGGAAAAGAGTCATAAAACAAAGAACAGAAGATGTAAAACATCGTCAAAATAAGTGAACAAAATACAGTAGACCTTTGATAAAGTTAACAGGAACAACCTAAAAATCATTGAAGTCCTAGAGGGCCAGGAAGAAAACTTCTATGAAAAGCAACAATCAAAAGACATCATCATCGAGAAGTTCCTAGAGCTGAAGAATGCTTGCACCCATATTCTGGATGACCAAAGAGTAACAGCTAAAAAAGACCCAAATAAAAGCTTCCCAAGGCACATCCTAGTCACAATGATGAAAACCATAGATAAAGATCGAACACTGAAAGCAGCAAGATAAAGAAGAGAAATGTCATACAAAGAAGCAAACGTAAGATTTATAGTGAATCTGGGCCTGGAGCAATAGCACAGTGGCAGGGTGTTTGCATTGCATGTGACCGATCTGTACCGAGGTCTGATCTCCAGTGTCTCATAAGGTCCCCTGAACCTGCTAGGAGCGACTTTTGAGCACAAGGCCAGGAGTAACTTCTGAGTACTGCCAGGTGTGGTTCAAAAACAAAAACAAAAACAAAAAAATCCCTCCAAATATGTAATGCATTTATAACAGGTCATGCTCTAGGCTCCAAGTCACTGGTGAGATAAATAGTCAAAAAAAAAGAACCTTAATGAAATGAATGCCTCACCAAGAATACTTCACCTAGCTAGACTTTAATTCAAGTTTGAAGGAAGGATACCCAGCTTTGTAATGAGACATTCTTTGGGAGTTGGGTTGAGGTTTGGTTATTCCGCAGTTTTCAAAAGGGAAAGGAATATCCCATACTCTCTATCCAAAGAGGACAAGAGAAGCTGGTTTGTTAACAATGCTCTGCAATAAGTAATCCACACAAATATGGAGGATATAGCTAGAAGGCAAGAAAATTCACACCGCAAGCTGTTCACCCACAAGCCAGTTACTACAACACACAGAACTATAAGTTCGATGACAGCCCCAGCTAAACTTTCCTGCCATCCATTTATTGAAATCCAATTCAAGCCCCCTCCCAAGGGAAGGGGAAAAATAGATGAAAGGCAATGGGAAAACAAGAACAGTAAAGGAACCAACTATAGGTTCCAGACTAATTCTCAATCCCCAAAGCACATTCTGCAAAGTTCTCAAAAAGTCTTCCTTTGTAGACCAGATGACAAAGCCTGAGTTCAGAGTTCATGGATCTGGAAGTTTATGAAGCAGTCTATGAAGCAGTCGGAGAGTCATGTGGTAATTCACAGTTAGAGAACTTAGGAGGAGATTTAAGGAAGTCCACCTAGCAGGCAAGATAAAAGTTTTTTTTTTTCAGGTCATATTCAGGATGACACAAAAGTCAATGTTAGGGATCAGTTTTGAGCCCATTCCTGGAAGATGATATATGTACCCCCATATGTCACTGGAGATAAAACTGCAGTATCTCACTAATGGTTTCTTGGGTTTTTTATTTGTTGGTTTTTTGGTTTTTGGGCCACTTCCGGTTATGCTCAGGGGTTACGCCTGGCTGTGCTCTCAGAAATTGCTCCTGGCTTGGGGGGGGGGGCATATGGGATGCCACAGCATTGAAATGCAGTTTGTGGCCTAGTCTTTAGCCAGCAAGGCAGATGCCTTACCGCTTGTGCCACCACTCTGGCACCTACTTGGGGGTTTTGGCACTGAAGAAGAAAAAGATCTGTCAAGCTCTTCATTCTTAGCCAGAATTCATGCAGAATTCTATGATAAATCAAAACATGAGTTACAAGGTATAGGGCAGTTTGGCTGATTATTGATTCATGGGAGCCCAAGTCAAATAACTAAGACAGGACGCTACAGGTGACGAGCCTCCCTGTTTTAAGAAAATATGTGAGGTTCATTCTTAATGGATAGAAACTCTTTTCTGTACCTACAAAGTTTTCCAATTTATGCACCCATGCAAAAATCTTGCCACAAAATATAAAAGAGGCTAATTGAAATAATGATGATAAATCAACAAAAATCAATAACTCAGTTTAAGAAAAATTCTAAAAACATGTTATGTAAAGTAGAATCCTACAAGTAAAATAAAAATAGGGGGAGAGCTATAATTCCATAAGAAGATAGGAAGTAATGGTATATACAAATCAAAGAAAATACACCCATATGAAATATACACAAGAAGTCAACATCTTCTAAGGGTCCATTTCAAAAAGATCTGAAAAAAATATCTGGAAAGCCATTTGAGCCATCAATGGAGTCTCAAGGAACCTGAGCAAATGGTTCTTAACTATCACTGGCAAGCAGAACACTGAAAGAGGTGGGTCTCTTCCAAAGGCTGAAACAAGAAGCTTATCGCTGAGCAAGGAGGTGATAACTGGTGGAGATGAGAGGGTTTCTGTATGGATAAAGTTAAGGACTTAGATAAGAGATTAGTTCTGGCTGAAAGCATCAATCAGTTATGAGAGAATATATATAATATGGACTAAAGACAATACAAACTATGAACAGACATTAAGGTGGACACCACACATATTTATAAACCACACATGAAATAAAAATTTCAATTTCAAGGGATCCAAAGATAACAAATGAAAAAGCCAGCTGGAATGATTTAAAGCACTTCAAAATATAATAGCTGGCAAAGTAGGTAGAATAATCACTGCAAAATCACAGAATTTGTTTTCAAGAGTGAAGAAAAGCAGAACTAAAAGGGGGGTGTCACTACAGACACTACAGAAATTCAAAGAGTAATCAGAGATTACTTTGAGAATCTTTATGCCACAGAACAAGTGAACCTGGAGAAAATATATTAGATCTTGGACTCCTATAACTTCGCAAGGTTGAATCAAGATGAAGTGAAATACCTGAACAGATCTATCACTATTGAGGAAATTGAAAACTAATCAATCCTCTGGATCCGTTTAGGTTTTGTCTGTCAGGAACAAAGCTCTGAATATCTGAATACATGCCTGTGAATATATGTATTACATTCTCTTGGATATATACCTAGAAATTGAGCTTTGAGCAACTAAGAACATAAATTTACACATAACAACTTTAAGTACTGTAATGTTTAATGTTTGTAGGTCATATGAAGATTTCTGAACTTCCTCATCCTCACTGTTCTCTCTTCTTTACTAGTGTGTTCTTTTAAGTAATTGAATGAGTAACACACATTATCTTATTGTGGATCAATTTCATGTACCCCACTATTGAATATAGTTATAAGCATTTATTTTTTATTTAATGATCATCCATATATTTCTTTTAGGTAAAATCTCTATTGCAATATTTTAAATTGGGCCATCTAGGTAGGAGGTGGGAGTGACTCCCAACATCATACTGGGGGAATTCTCCTGAGGTTGTTCAGGAGAAAATGCTATTTGGGGGACTGAACCATATTTATAGATGTGCAAAATAAGTGCCAAAATCTCTGTGCTCCCCCATAGTGCCATTTAAAAATGATATTCTTAGGATGGGGGAGGGATATGGGCAGCACTGGTGTTGGAATGTTTCAGTGATGAAGGGGGGTGTTCTTTTTATGATAGAAACCCAACTACAAACACGTTTGTAAACATGGTGCTTAAATAAATAAATATTATTTTGATTATTATTATTATTACTACTCTTATTTTGTTTCTTTGGGTCACACCTGGCAGCACTCAGGGGTTACTCCTGCCTCTGCTCAGAAATCGCTTCTGGCAGGCACAGGGGACCATATGAGATGCCGGGATTCGAACCATAGTCCTTCTGCATGAAAGGCAAACACCTTACCTCCATGCTAACAGTTTCTTTAGCCATTCATCTGTTGAAGGGCATCTTGGTTGTTTCTGGAGTCTGGCTATCGTAAATAATGCTGCGATGAATATAGGTGTGAGAAAGGGATTTTTGTATTGGATTTTTGTGTTCCTAGGGTATATCCCTAGGAGTGGTATAGCTGGGTTGTGGTTATATATTTGAGATGGTAAAATCCCAAGGTGGCAGGAGCTGTGAGAATAAGTGACACAAGAAAGGCAAAGATGCCAAAGTTACTGCATCTCAAGGTACATTAGACTGAGGTGTGATCAACTGAATTAAAGTATCTCGCCATCTTAGGGGGAAGAAGTATCTATTGATTCTCTGCTTTCATCTCTCATTGACTCAAATTTTGCCTCTTCGATTTCACTTGCAGCCAGAGTAGTTCAGGTATCTTAGACTGTAATAAGGAGGAAACCCCAAGCAGTGACTGACCCTCTGTTAATTAAACCTATTGAAGTCTGACTGCAGCATTCCAGAAGCCTATTAAGTACCCAAAAGTACAGAGAGGGGTAAAAAGGATTGTGATCTTATTCAATGTTGTTTAGGAGGTGTTGGCTCAACCTGAGTGCCACCAGATGTGGCTCCAATCGTACTTGGCCTTCACAAGAACTACACTGCGTCAGAACTAAATCTTGTAGAATTGAGTGTTGCTGGGACTTGCCAGTTCTCCTGAACTCGACTTGAAAGCATCATACCCTTCAAAATGGAAGGGTGGGGTATTGACATAAGACATTATTATTTAGGTACTGTTTTAATAAGCACAAATGTTTACTTATTTTTCTATATATTTTCATAGAGTGGATGGAAAAATCTATCAAAATGGTTCACTTGAATTCTTGAAGGCACTAGAGATATAGAATAATAAAAATACACAGCTATTAAAATATTAGTACTAATAATTTATTAATTTTAATTAATTAAAATTAAATTTAATTAATTAAATATGAATATTAATGCTATAAATCTCCTGGAAATGTTTTTATTGCCATATTTTCAAAATATGCCAATACTACATCCAAAGGTATGTCTTTGATCAAGAAATGTGATCAGGTAAAATATTCGCTAATAAGATATTTTTGGGATATATATTGTCTTGCCTTTTTTTTGAGCCACACCTAGAAGTGCTCAGAGTTTACTCTAGGCTTTGTATTTAGGAGAGCTCTTGATGGGGTTCTAAGGACCACATATAGTGTTGGGAATAGAACCTGAGAAGTCTGCATACAAACAAGCACCTTACCCTCGACTTCTGCTCTGGTTTCATGAGGAATTTCTTAACCATTTATTTATTTTTAATAAATAATTATTTAAGGTCCATGATTACAAGTATTTTTGTCGTTGGGTTTCAGTCATAAACAAAACACCCCCTTCACCAGTGCAACCTTCCCACCACCAATGCCCCCTCTTCTCCCCCACCCCTGCCTGTATTCGCGACAGGCATTCTACTTCTCACATTTCTTTTTGTTTTTGCTCAGTTCCCAAGATATACTTATTTTTATGTTATTTTGTCATTCTCTAAAATTCTCTCTATATAAATTATTGTATCATCTAAAATTTACCTTTTCTTTTCCATTATTGTTTTTTGAACTATGCAATACTACTGGCTCTAATCTAAGGGATTACTTTTGGAAATGCTCCAGGGAATTTATGGGATGCTGAAGATTGTACCTGAGTTGGCAATGTGCAAGACAAATACTCAACCTGAAAGGCCTGTCATTTTGCTCTTTCTTTTTCAATTCCTGTCTCTGTTTTTTTCTTTCACTTTTTTTTTTTTTGGTTTTTGGGTCACACCCGGCGATGCTCAGGGGTTACTCCTGGCTGTCTGCTCAGAAATAGCTCCTGGCAGGCACGGGGGACCATATGGGACACCGGGATTCGAACCAACCACCTTTGGTCCTGGATTGGCTGCTTGCAAGGCAAACAGTGCTGTGCTATCTCTCCGGGTCCTCTTTCACTTTTTTTTTTTAATTTTTTAAGTTTTTAACTGAAACCTAACAACAAATATGTTTATAATCACAGTGCTTAAAAAGACACTATCTGATTTTACCATCCAAGATGAAGCAGAAGTCTTCCATACACCACAAATGCACTGAGGGGAGAGAAAATGATCATACAAGGAGTCTACAGTTAATCCCATGACAGTATATTTCAGGGGTGGAGAACCCTGTAACTCCTAGGTCAAGGGAATTTCCTCTATAATATCCCCAATACTTAATGTGCCTATGCAGGGGGAAAAAGAAAAAAAACACAAAATAATCATCTTTCCACACATTTATTGATTGATCGATTTTTTTTGACGTCTTTATTTTGGTGTAGATATTGAAGTGATAGCTCCAATTTTATTTTATTTTATTTCATTTTATTTTATTTTATCTTATCTTTCTCTTTCTTTTTGCATTCGGCATGATTTGATTTCAGAACCGAGACTATTGTGTGTTGCTTGTCTTTATTGCTGTATTGCTCACTGGATATTTAATTTGATATTTCTTTCTTATTGTTGTGATGTTTCAATTACCTTTTTCATGTCCTCTCTCAAACTGAGTTTGAAAGCTTCTAGAAGGTCTCCACCCATTTTCAGCATATTTGACTTCTTTTATTGTTTTTTTTTTATTTTTTTATTTTGTACGCCATTATATTGCTTTTCTTTCTTTCAAACAAAACCACATAACTCACTTTATCTAGCTCTGCCTCTTAAATATAGAGGGAAACAAGGGAGGGTACCAGGACCAAACAGATATATGACCACTAATAGTAAGCTTGACAAAGAGGGGACCACCTACTATAGCAGCCCGGGAAGTGATGCTGGTATATATGGAATGCAGAAAGGGAACTGGGATGGGGGGAGGACAAATTTGGTGATGGGTATTCCCTTGATTCAATGTTAATATATACCTAAAATGAGGGAGGGACTTCAGAGCATAAAAACCGGCTAAGCTTTGCAAGAGCTGGCTCCCTGTGTGTGACACCAGGCGGGGAAAATCCGCGAAAGTACACCGGCCCAGTGGGGCTCAACTGTGAAAGACTGTGAGTGTGACCTGTCTATGTCTGTCTACTATCCTCTTGCGTGAAACTCTTGCGAGTGGGGCAAAAAGAGCCTCCAGAAACCTCGCTCGCCCAGACACCATTTTCAGGGAGTGACTTCAGAGCATAAAAACCGGCTAAGCTTTGCAAGAGCTGGCTCCCTGTGTGTGACACCAGGCGGGGAAAATCCGCGAAAGTACACCGGCCCAGTGGGGCTCAACTGTGAAAGACTGTGAGTGTGACCTGTCTATGTCTGTCTACTGTCCTCTTGCGTGAAACTCTTGCGAGTGGGGCAAAAAGAGGCTCAGAGGAGCACGGCCGCTCCGCTTCGCTACGCGGCCGTGCACTCTTTCTAAGGAAAGAACTCCATTGCAACAAGAAGGAAAAATCACACTAAGAACGGCGCTATATCACAGAAGCAAACATTTCTCTCTGGACTGTCTTCTCTGTTGCATGCTCGGGCCTAAGATTTGACCCAGTGTGAGGCTTCATCCACGGAGGACTCCCCTCCCTTAGAGGCAAGTCAGCCCATCCAGAAAGGGAGGAGCCAGAGGAGTGTGCTGCCTACATCATATAGACAATGAATACCACCACAACACGTAGAAAAACCCACAATACAAGTGTGACAATGGGGAAACAACGCAGGCCAGCATCAGACATAGAGAATGAAGATGACAATTCTGAGGACCAGATAATGACTGAACAACTAATCAACCTCTCAGATAAGGACTTTAGACTAGCAATATGGAAGGTGCTCAACAGACTCCAAGAAACCATGGATCGAGTTGAACAGAACACTAATAAGAACCAAGAAAATATGAAGGCAGAAATGACAAAACTCCAAACTGAAATAACATGTCAACTAACAGGACTGAAAAAGTCAGTAAACGAAGTGAATGACAAAATGGATAAGCTCTGGGACAGGGTATCAGAAGCTGAGAATAGACTTGGTGCTGTGGAAGATGAGATACATAACAATTCCATACAGCAGGAGAGATTGGACAAAAAACTTAAAGCAAATGAGCAGACAATGGAAAAATTAGTCAAAGAATGGAACAGACGAAAATAGAAGTCTATGATAAGATCAAGAGAAACAACTTAAGAATCATTGGAGTCCCAGAGACCCAGGAAGAAAATTTCCAGGAAGAATCAATGGTCAAGAACATCATTAAAGAGAAACTTCCAGAGCTAAAGAATATATGTGATCAAATCCTGCATGCCCGAAGAGTACCAACCAAAAGAGACCCCAGAAAAACCACCCCAAGACACATCCTAGTCACAATGACAAATCCCACAGATAGAGACAGAATTCTGAAAACAGCAAGATCAAAAGGGGAAATCATGTTCAAGCAAGCTTCCCTGAGATTTACAGCAGACCTGTCACCAGAAACACTCAATGCCAGAAAGCAGTGGTGGGATATTGTGACAAGACTGAATGAAATGAATGCTTCACCCAGAATACTATACCCAGCAAAACTCACTTTCCGGTTTGACTGAAGAATACATGGTTTCACAGACAAAAAACAGCTCAGAAACTTCACAGACACAAAACGAGTCTTAAGAGAAAAACTGAAAGACCTAATCTAAGACAAGACTACCCAAAAGACACACCAAATTTTGAAATAAAGATGGCGTTAAATCCCAGGACAATTCTTTCTCTCAACGTCAATGGACTAAATGCACCAGTTAAGAGACACAGAGTGGCTAAATGGATCAAAAAACTCAATCCAACCTTCTGCTGCCTACAAGAAACGCACCTGAATAGTCAGAACAAACATAGACTCAAAATAAAAGGCTGGAGAAAAGTTATCCAAGCAAACAACACCCATAAAAAAGCTGGAGTGGCCATACTAATATCAGATAATGCAAACTTTATACTCAGGAAGGTTGTAAGGGACAAAGACGGACATTTTATATTAATCAAGGGGTACGTAGAGCAGGAAGAATTCACTCTCCTAAACATATATGCACCGAATGAGGGGCCAGCAAAATATTTAATACAACTGTTGACAAATCTGAAAAATAATATCAACAACAACACAATAATTGTGGGGGACCTTAACACGGCTTTGTCAACACTGGACAGGTCAACCAGACTGAAACCCAACAAGAATATACTAGACCTGAGGAGAGAAATGGAAGAAAGAGGCCTAGTGGATATATATAGGACACTCCATCCCCAGAAACCTGGATACACATTCTTCTCCAATGTACATGGGACATTCTCCAGGATAGACTACATGCTGGCACATAAAACATACCTCCATAAGATCAAGAGGATAGAAATTTTGCAGGCTACCTTCGCTGACCACAAGGCTCTGAAATTATTTGTGAACTCCAAAGGGACTCAGAAGAAACACTTTAACACCTGGAAGTTAAACAGCCTCATGCTCAATAACCAGTGGGTCCGAGATGAAATCAAGGAGGAAATAAAAAGGTTCCTGGAAACAAATGACAATAAAGACACAAACTCTCAGAACTTATGGGACACAGCAAAAGCAGTACTGAGAGGAAAATTTATAGCTTTGCAAGCACACATCAGGAAGGAAGAAGGAGCTTACCTGAGTAGCTTAATGACACAGCTAATAGAACTAGAAAATGCTCAACAAAAGGACCCAAGAATAGGAAGACAGAAGGAAATAACAAAGCTGAGAGCAGAAATCAACGAAGTGGAAACTCAAAAAACAATCCGAAAGATCAACGAAAGCAGAAGTTGGTTCTTTGAAAAAATAAACAAGATTGATAGACCACTGGCAAACCTAACAAAGAAAGAGAGAGAGAGAAACTTGATAACTCGTATCAGGAATGAAAAAGGAGAGATCACTACTGATATGACAGAGATTCAAAGGGTAATCAGAAACTACTTTGAAAAACTCTACGCCACTAAAAATGAGAACCTGGAAGAAATGGATAAATTCTTGGACTCTTATAATCTTCCACGGTTGAAGGAAGAGGATGTAGCATATCTAAACACCCCCATCACCATTGATGAAATTAAAACAGTAATCAAATGTCTGCCGAAAAACAAAAGCCCAGGTCCAGATGGATTCACTAATGAATTCTATCAAACTTTTCAAGAGGAAGTACTGCCAATCTTGGCAAGACTCTTTCATGAAATTGAACAAACAGAAACACTTCCAAATAGCTTTTATGAAGCCAACATCACCTTGATACCTAAACCAGACAGAGACGCTACCAAAAAAGAAAATTACAGACCAATATCACTGATGAATGCAGATGCAAAGATCCTCAACAAAATCCTGGCAAATAGGATTCAATGCCTCGTTAAGAAGATCATCCACTACGATCAAGTAGGTTTCATCCCAGGAATGCAAGGCTGGTTTAACATCCGTAAATCTATCAACATAATACACAACATCAATAACAAGAAAAATAAAAACCACATGATCATATCAATAGATGCAGAGAAAGCATTTGATAAGGTCCAACACCCATTCTTGATCAAAACTCTCAGCAAGATGGGAATGGAGGGAACCTTTCTCAATATAGTGAAGGCTATCTACCACAAGCCAGTGGCAAATATTATCCTCAATGGAGAAAAACTGAAAGCCTTCCCTCTAAATTCTGGCACAAGACAAGGCTGTCCTCTCTCACCACTCCTATTCAACATAGCACTGGAAGTACTTGCTATAGCGATTAGGCAAGAAAAGGATATCAAGGGAATCCAGATAGGAAAGGAAGAAGTCAAGCTCTCACTGTTTGCAGATGACATGATACTCTACATAGAAAACCCTAAAGACTCTATCAAAAAGCTTCTAGAAACAATAGACTCATATAGCAAGGTGGCAGGCTACAAAATTAACACACAAAAATCAATGGCCTTTCTATATACCAATAGTAATAAGGATGAAATGGACATTAAGAAAACAACCCCATTCACAATAGTGCCACACAAACTCAAATATCTTGGAATCAACTTGACTAAATATGTGAAGGACCTATACAAAGAAAACTATAAAACTCTGCTCCAAGAAATAAGAGAGGACACACGGAAATGGAAACACATACCCTGCTCATGGATTGGCAGGATTAACATCATCAAAATGTCAATACTCCCCAAGGCATTATAGAGATTTAATGCCATCCCTCTGAAGATACCCATGACATTCTTCAAAGAAGTGGATCAGACAATTTTGAAATTCATTTGGAACAATAAACGCACTCGAATAGCTAAAGCAATCATTGGGGAAAAGAATATGGGAGGAATTACTTTTCCCAACTTTAAACTGTACTACAAAGCAACAGTTATCAAAACAGCATGGTATTGGAATAAGGATAGGTCCTCAGATCAGTGGAATAGGCTTGAATACTCAGAAAATGTTCCCCAGAGATACAACCATCTAATTTTTGATAAAGGAGCAGGAAATCCTAAATGGAGCAGGGAAAGCCTCTTCAACAAGTGGTGTTGGCACAATTGGATAGCCACTTGCAAAAAATTAAACTTAGACCCCCAGCTAACATCATGTACAAAGGTAAAATCCAAATGGATTAAAGACCTCGATATCAGCCCCAAAACCATAAGATATATAGAACAACACATAGGCAAAACACTCCAGGACATTACAGGCATCTTCAAGGAGGAAACTGCACTCTCCAAGCAAGTGAAAGCAGAGATTAACAGATGGGAATATATTAAGCTGAAAAGCTTCTGCACCTCAAAGGAAATAGTGCCCAGGATACAAGAGCCACCCACTGAGTGGGAGAAACTATTCACCCAATACCCATCAGATAAGGGGCTAATCTCCAAAATATACAAGGCACTGACAGAACTCTACAAGAAAAAAACATCTAACCCCATCAAAAAATGGGGAGAAGAAATGAACAGACACTTTGACAAAGAAGAAATACACATGGCCAAAAGACACATGAAAAAATGTTCCACATCACTAATCATCAGGGAGATGCAAATCAAAACAACGATGAGATACCACCTCACACCACAGAGAATGGCACACATCACAAAGAATGAGAATAAACAGTGTTGGCGGGGATGTGGAGAGAAAGGAACTCTTATCCACTGCTGGTGGGAATGCTGTCTAGTTCAACCTTTATGGAAAGCGATATGGAGATTCCTCCAAAAACTGGAAATCGAGCTCCCATACGATCCAGCTATACCACTCCTAGGAATATACCCTAGGAACACAAAAATACAATACAAAAACCCCTTCCTTACACCTATATTCATTGCAGCTCTATTTACCATAGCAAGACTCTGGAAACAACCAAGATGCCCTTCAACAGACGAATGGCTAAAGAAACTGTGGTACATATACACAATGGAATATTATGCAGCTGTCAGGAGAGATGAAGTCATGAAATTTTCCTATACATGGATGTACATGGAATCTATTATGCTGAGTGAAATAAGTCAGAGAGAGAGAGAAAAACACAGAATGGTCTCACTCATCTATGGGTTTTAAGAAAAATGAAAGACACCCTGGTAATAATAATTTTCAGACACAAAAGAGAAAAGAGCTGGAAGTTCCAGCTCACCTCAGGAAGCTCACCACAAAGAGTGATGAGTTTAGTTAGAGAAATAACTACATTTTAAACTGTCCTAATATTGAGAATGTATGAGGGAAATGTAGAGCCTGTTTAGGGTACAGGCGGGGGTTGGGTGGGGAGGAGGGAGATTTGGGACTTGGGTGATGGGAATGTTGCACTGGTGATGGGTGGTGTTCCTTTTATGACTGAAACCCAAACACAATCATGTATGTAATCAAGGTGTTTAAATAAAAAATATATATATATATATATACCTAAAATACTACTGTGAAAGATATGTAACCCATTATGATCACAATAAAAATTAAAAAATATATATATTTTAAAAAAGACACTATAATAAGTGAAAAATTAAAAAATAAATCTTGAGTCCATTTTCCTTTTTTCTCTTCTTTTTCTTCTTCCTCCTCTCCTTTTCCTCTTCTACTTCTTCCTCCTTTATTCAACTTCTTCCTCTTCTTTTTCTTTCTCCTCTTCTTCATTTTCTTCTTCATCTTCTACCCCTTCTTTGCCTTTTCTTGTTTTCTCTTCTCTTTTTCTTTTTCATATTTTTCCTCTTCTTCCTATTTTTTATCCTACTTATCTTCTTCCTTCTATTCTTCTTCCTCCTCTTCTTTTTCTTCTTCCTCTTCTTCTCCCTCTTTTCTTTTCTTGTTTTCTCTTCTCTTCTTTTCCTTCTTTTTTCCCTCTTCTTCCTATTCTTTTTCATCCTCCTACTCATCTTCCTCCTCCTCTTCTTTTTCTTCTTCCTCTTCTTCCTTTATTCTTTTTCTTCTTCTTCCCCTTTTTCCTCTTCTCGATCTTTTTCCTCTTCTTGCTCTTCCTGCAACATTTCTTTTTTTTCTTTATTTTTTTTCCTTATTGCTTGCACAACCACTTCAGCCCCTATTTTATGATTTTTTTTTAATTTTTTTTTTACACCACCCATCACCAGTGCAACATTCCCATCACCAATGTCCCAAGTCTCCCTCCTCCCCACCCGACCCCCGCCTGTACTCTAAACAGGTTCTCAATTTCCCTCATACATTCTCATTATTAGGACAGTTCAAAATGTAGTTATTTATCCAACTAAACTCATCACTCTTTGTGATGAGCTTCCTGAGGTGAGCTGGAACTTCCAGCTCTTTTCTCTTTTGTGTCTGAAAGTTATTATTGCAAGAATGTCTTTCATTTTTCTTAAAACCCATAAATGTGTGAGACCATTCTGCGTTTTTCTCTCTCTCTCTGACTTATTTCACTCAGCATAATAGATTCCATGTACATCCATGTATAGGAAAATTTCATGACTTCATCTCTCCTGACAGCTGCATAATATTCCATTGTGTATATGTACCACAGTTTCTTTAGCCATTCGTCTGTTGAAGGGCATCTTGGTTGTTTCCAGAGTCTTGCTATGGTAAATAGTGCTGCAATGAATATAGGTGTAAGGAAGGGGTTTTTGTATTGTATTTTTGTGTTCCTAGGGTATATTCCTAGGAGTGGTATAGCTGGATCGTATGGGAGCTCGATTTCCAGTTTTTGGAGGAATCTCCATATCACTTTCCATAAAGGTTGAACTAGACGGCATTCCCACCAGCAGTGGATAAGAGTTCCTTTCTCCCCACATCCCCGCCAACACTGTTTATTCTCATTCTTTGTGATGTGTGCCATTCTCTGTGGTGTGAAGTGGTATCTCATCGTTGTTTTGATTTGCATCTCCCTGATGATTAGTGATGTGGAGCACTTTTTCATGTGTCTTTTGGCCATCTGTATTTCTTCTTTGTCAAAGTGTCTGTTCATTTCTTCTCCCCATTTTTTGATGGGGTTAGATGTTTTTTTCTTGTAAAGTTCTGTCAGTGCCTTGTATATTTTGGAGATTAGCCCCTTATCTGATGGGTATTGGGTGAATAGTTTCTCCCACTCAGTGGGTGGCTCTTGTATCTTGGGCACTATTTCCTTTGAGGTGCAGAAGCTTCTCAGCTTAATATATTCCCATCTGTTAATTTCTGCTTTCACTTGCTTGGAGAGTGCAGTTTCTTCCTTGAAGATGCCTTTAGCCTCAATGTCCTGGAGTGTTTTACCTACGTATTGTTCTATATATCTTATGGTTTTGGGGCTGATATCGAGGTCTTTAATCCATTTGGATTTTACCTTCGTACATGATGTTAGCTGGGGGTCTAAGTTCAATTTTTTGCAAGTGGCTACCCAGTTTTGCCAACACCACTTGTTGAAGAGGCTTTCTTTGTTCCATTTAGGATTTTTTGCTGCTTTATCAAAAATTAGATGATTGTATGTCTGGGGAACATTCTCTGAGTATTCAAGCTTATTCCACTGATCTGAGGGCCTGTCTTTATTCCAATACCATGCTGTTTTGATAACTATTGCTTTGTAGTAAAGTTTAAAGTTGGGGAAAGTAATTCCTCCCATATTCTTTTTCCCAATGATTGCTTTAGCAATTCGAGGGTGTTTATTGTTCCAAATAAATTTCAAAAGTGCCTGGTCCACTTCTTTGAAGAATGTCATGGGTATCTTTAGGGGGATCGCATTAAATCTGTACAGTGCTTTGGGGAGTATTGCCATTTTAATGATGTTAATCCTGCCAATCCATGAGCAGGGTATATGCTTCCATTTCCGCGTGTCCTCTCTTATTTCTTGGAGCAGAGTTTTATAGTTTTCCTTGTATAGGTCCTTCACATTTTTAGTCAAGTTGATTCCAAGATATTTGAGTTTGTGTGACACTATAGTGAATGGAGTTGTTTTCTTAATGTCCATTTCTTCCTTATTAGTATTGGTGTATAGGAAGGCCATTGATTTTTGTGTGTTAATTTTGTAGCCTGCCACCTTGCTATATGAGTCTATTGTTTCTAGAAGCTTTTTGATAGAGTCTTTGGGGTTTTCTAAGTAGAGTATCATGTCATCTGCAAACAGTGAGAGCTTGACTTCTTCCTTTCCTATCTGGATTCCCTTGATATCCTTTTCTTGCCTAATCGCTATAGCAAGTACTTCAAGTGCTGAGAAACTCAGTAGATGAATTGAAGAAAAACATGTTTGAGATTTCCCACAGGTTAACAGCAGCTGAGGATAGAATCAGTACACTGGAAGATGAGATACATAACAATTACATACAGCAGAAGAAATTGGAAAAAAGCCTCAAAGCAAATGATCAAACAATGGAAAAATTACTCAAAGAATGGGAACAGATGAAAATAGAAGTCTATGATAAGCTCAACAGAAACAACTTAAGAATCATTGGAGTCCCAGAGACTCAGGAAGAAAATCTCCGGGAAGAATCAACAGTCAAGAACATCATTAAAGAGAAACTACCAGAGATAATGAATACATGTGATCAAATCCTGCATGCCCGAAGAGTGCCAACTAAAAGAGACCCCAGAAAAAACACCCCAAGACACATTCTATTCACAATGACGAATCCCATAGATAGAGACAGAATTCTGAAAGCAGCAAGATCGAAAAGAGAAATTACATTTAAGGGAACATCCTTGAGATTTACTGCAGACCTGTCACCAGAAACACTCAAGGCCAGAAGGCAGTGGTGGGACATAGTGACAAAACTCAATGAAATAAATGCTTCGCCTAGAATACTGTACCCAGCAAAACTCACTTTTTTCTTTATTTATCCTCCAATATTTCTTAATATAATCTTCCTGGGTCTCTGGGACTCCAAAGATTCCTATGTGTTGTTTACGTTGGGTTTATCAGACTTCTATTTCCATCTGTTCACATTTTTTGTTTGTTTTTTTGGTCACACTTGGCAGTGCTCAGGTGTTACTCCTGGCTCTATGCTCAGAAATCATTCCTGGCAGGATCAGGGGACCATATGGGATGCTGGGATTCGAACCACCGACCTTCTGCATGCAAGGCAAATGCCTTACCTCCATGCTATCTCTCTGGTCACTTCTGTTCACAATTTTGAGTAGTTTATTTATTGTCTGATTATCTGCTTTACGGTTCCTTTCCAATCTCTTCTGCTGTATGGAGTTGCTCTGCATCTCATCCTTTGGCTTGCTGACCCCATCCTCAGCTGCTGTTACTCCTACGGCGTGGCTTTCCATTGAGGTGTTCATTTCATCTACGGAGCTTTTTCCAGATCTCTTATTTCAGTTGTAAGTTTTGTCTTTATACAAAGACCTGGTACAGGCCTCAGAAGAATGGGCATTCTCCATTCACCCCTGATCTAGAAAAGACATCTACAAAACATCCAAGGTTGTATATAACATCACCTGGAGGCATTCCTCTACCAGGGAAGACCCTACAGCTGCTCTGACATCGATCTACTCAAAAAAGACTTCCCTTAACACTAAGAAGACTTAACAAAAACAATGACCTGCTTACTGGACAGGGCTTGCTGTATTGCCCCTTAATTGTGAGGTTTGTCTATAACATCACCTGTAAGCAATTCTCTACCACGGAAGACCCTACCACTGCTCAGACATCGTCCTGCTGAAAAGAGACTTCCCTTAACAATGAGAAGACTTAACAATGACCTGCTTACAGGACAGGGCTTCCTACACTGCCCTTTCATGGTGAGGTGAAACGAGAAGACACTCCACATCATGACTTCAATTTAGGATATGCAGATTGCAGAATCTTTAATACAGAAACATGATACCAACAACAGAGACTGTGTGAAAAGTGTGTTGGCACTACGGACAATGTCTTGGATCGGACGATAACTTGCCTGAAGCCTAGAGTTGGTCTTATGCCAGGAAACTTCAGGGGTAGGATCTCTTTGTATTTAGGTCAAGGTTATTCCTTTCCATGCCTCTCATATTTTGTTGGGCCTATGCAAACAACAATTGCCACTCTAACACCGTTTTTACTGTGCTCCTTTGACTCTAATTCTTAAAATGCACCCACTTAAAATTTGAGGTTAAATGCACCCACTTAAAATTTGAGGTTAACTTAAGCTAATATGCATGTACATGGAAATGTAAAAAATACTATGCCTCTAATGTTTAAGGAGTTATGTAAGTTTTATGGCTTTAGATTGCCTTATGTGCTGTTAAGAAATATTATAATGTGCTACAATCTGGGAACTTGAGGGACAAAGTAATTGTACATGGATTTTGTTTTATTTATCTTAACGTTCTTTGGCTAAAAGTTCCAAGTTAAGATATAAGCAAGGGGACTTCTTCTGAGAATTATGTTATGGGTGATTGTCCTTCCACTGTAACTTTACCTTGTCCTCTTTCTTTGCATCTTTTGTTCTCATAATTCAAAATAAAAAAATTAAAAAAAAAGTTTAGTCTTTATATTCTGGTCAGATCTAACTGTGCTTGCTTTGAGTTTTTTGAGCATTCTCCATAGTAATACTAGAAACTTCTTATCTGAGAAGCTTCTCAGGACATATTCATTCTCTATGTGTGATGTTGTCCTGCATTGTTTCCCCCTTGCATCACATGTATACAGATTTCTACTATGTGCTGTGCAACAGCTTGTGAACTAGAAGATGCACGATGATGCAGAGCATCTTGTGCAGGACAAGCAGGAAAGTAGACAGGGAACAAGGCAACAGTCCTTGAATGGCCCTCCTTGTTGGGGCCTTGAAGATTGTGTTCGATGGCTTCTTCTTGGCTGTCTTGTGCAGGCAAGTCTACTTCTCTCATTCTTGAACATTGTCATGCTAGTTGTTGGTGTAGTTATTTCCCTAATAGAGTTCACCACTCTTTGTGATGGGCTTCAAATTTTGAGCGGGTCCTAACTAAACACAACAGTTTAGTTCTTTACCAGTAAGTAGTCACTTGGATTTTGTCTGTTAGGAACAAAGCTCTAAATATCTGAATACCTGTCCGTGAATATACGTATTCCATTCTCTTGGATAAATACCTAGAAGTTGAACTTTGGGCAACTAATAATATAAATTTATATGTAACAACTTTAAGTACTGTTATGTTTGTTTGAACGTCATATGATGATTTCAGGAACTTCACATTCTCACTGTACTCTCTTCTTTACTATGTATGTTCTTTAAATAATTTAATTTATCTTATTGTGGATCAAATTCTTGTACCCCACCATTGAATCTCATTATAAGCATTTATTTTTCATTTAATGATCCTTTGTTTATTTCTTTTAGGTCAAATATCTATTCGAATGTCAATATATAGAGAACAACCTATGTGCTGCTCTATATACCTTATTGTTTCAGGTCTGATATCAAGGTCTTTATTCCATTTGGATTTTACCTTCATATATGGTGTTAGCTGGGGTTATGAGTTCGCTTTATTGCAAGTGGCTAACCAGTTGTACCAACACCACTTGTTGAAGTGGCTTTCCTTGCTCCACTTAGGATTTCTTGATCATTATCAAAAATTAGGTGATTATATGTCCGGGGAACATTTTCTGAGTACTCAAGCCTATTCCATTTATCTGATGGGTCGGTCTTTATTTCAATACCATGCTGTTTTGATAACTATTGCTTTTCAATACACTTTAAAATGGGGAAAATGCTTCCCATATTTCTTAATTTCTTTAAATTTTTATTTTGATCATATTGGCTTACATATATTTCACTGTAGTATTTTAGGTACATATTAACATTGAATCAGGGGAATACCCATCACCAACTTTGTCCTCCCCCCATCCCCGCTCCCTTCCTGCAACCCATATCCCCCACCATCACCCCCTGGGCTGCTCGAGTAGTGGTCCCCTTTTTGTCTAGCTTACTATTAGTGATCATAAATCTGATTGGTCCTGGTACCCTTCCTTGTTTCCCCCTCTATTTGAGAGGTGGAGCTAGATGATTTGAGTTTTGTGGTTTTGTTTGAAGGAAAGAAGAGCAATAGAATAGGGTAAAAAAATGAATAAATAAAAAAAATCAAATAAACCGAAAATGGGCAAAACGCGCAGCCGCAGGCTGTTTGCGGCCCTCCGTACAACATTTTGTGGCCCTGCCCTAGAAGAATCTTTTTTTGTTTTGTTTTGTTTTAGTTGTTTGGGTCACCCCCCCCCCAATATTCAAGGCTTACTACTGACTTTGCACTCAATGATCACCCTGATTTTGCCTCCTGCGGCCCCCAGGTAAATTGAGTTTGAGACCCCTGTTTTAGAGGCTTTCAACCTCAGTTTGAGAGAGGACATGAAAAAGGTAATTGAAACACCACAACAATACAGAAAGAAATATAAAATTAAATATCCAGTGAGCACTACAGCAATAAAGACAAGCACCACACAATAGTCTCGGTCCTGAAATCAAACCATGCTGGAGTGCAAAAAGAAAGAGAAAGATAAAATAAAATAAAATAAAATTGGAGTCATCAACTTCAATATCAATAAAGAAGTCAAAAAAATCGATCAATCAATAAATATATATGTGGATAAAATGATTGTTTTGTGCTTTTTTTCTTCTTCTCCCCACCCCCACCCCCACATAGGCACAGTAACTATTGGGGATATTATAGAGGGAATACCTTGGCCTAGGAGATTCAGGGCTTATCCACCCCTAAAGTATACTGTCATGGAATTAACTATAGACTCCTTTCATGATCATTTACTCTCCCTTGATGCGTTTTTGGTGCATAGAAGACTTCTGTTCTGTCAGACCTCTGTATCTAGAGATCTTGGTGTCTGTACAGCACAAGGAATGGGGTTTATGATTAAGTCTTTCTTTGTGGTTCTAACAGTCCTGCTTCTTCAGTGTCATTTTAATCCATCTTCTGTAGTTGGTGGTCTTGGTCATTATGCTGCTGCTAGGATGGAGCCTGGAATAGAGTCTTTCCTTATGTTTCTGGAAGACCCGTTAGGTTGCGATTGTCTCAGTCAGACCTATGGAATTGGAGATCTTGACAAACAGGGTTTTCTACACCATCTCAAGAAATAAGAATTCTAACAAGGAAGGCTTCACTACTACCATGGCACTGACTTACTCCAAAGATAGTACTAATGGCACCCTGATAACCTAGGAACAGCAATAGTCTGCTTTTAGGCAGGATTCTCTGCAATGCAATGGTGGAAATGAAGGCTAAATTGATCAGATGAGGTTTGTTTTGAGTCACAGAGGCTTTTTAAAATAGCAGTTCAAATTATTTTGAGGGGACTTTAGGGCAACCTGATGACTTCAGTGACTGGAAATCCACGTTAGACAGAGGAATTCAGTATAAAGCTCTCTTAGCATCCATTACCCTGAGGAGCGATTCACTTCCCTGATTTACCATCACTACAGTTAGAAAGCCTTACAAATTACCATTGATTTCCCAAACACGTACTGACCATATTACATTCTCAGTAGTCACATTCTTTCTTTCCCAGGATTGATGGGGTTTGCCTCTTAGAGGCCAGTATTGAACTGATTCAAGAAGGGGAATGGATGATAATTCTCACGCCATTCCCTGAAGACCACTTCTGATTATGTCGTGATATTAACAATAATCAGTTACTGCTTGTCCTTGAGTCATTTTCACCATTGACCAAAGACATGGTTTGGCAGAAAAGTTTTCTTCTTCAAGTTGTGGTGCACATCTTTTGTAATATGTGAAAATATTGGACAAGGTGGGAATTAGGAGAAAACTGTGGTTAAAAAGAGAAGCAAGATGAAGTAGCATAAATTTAGGGCATGACATGGCAGAGTCATTTTGCTTCATGAATAATGGCTGATCAACATTTAAATCAGAGACTATTTACTAGCTCATTCTCATAAATCAGATTTGGGAATTGTAATTTTTATCAGTGACTAATGTCATTTGATTTTAATATAGCCAAATATTTTAATAAGATTGCAGACTTTTCAGACCCAGATGTTCTACATAATGTCAGATCTCAAGGCACTAAGGAAAGAATTTGAAATTAAGCACTGCACTTTAAATATTGAACTTTATTGATATCTGTGTTGTCTTCCCATCCCAGACCTCCTGTCCCCTCCACTTTCAGCAGCTAAGATGTGATCAGATTTATGGTACCTGGATCATTTTCTTGACGACCTTTTTCCATTTTATACAAGCTACTAAATGTAATTTATGCATGAGAAGCATACATTTTAAATTTGAACACTTTTACAACTATTGAGGTGGTTCCTATGAAGTAGTTTGCTTAAAGATGCAGAGAAAGAAACACTGACTTGTGAGACCAGAGTTGTCACATTCAATTTAAACCCTAAGAACTTTCAGTGTGACCTTGAGCAAATCACTGTTTATCTCTGGTCTTTATTCACAAATGAAAGTATTGACCTACATAGCTATTTGACTTACTCTCAAGAGCTATTTGGCTATACAGTTCCTAAACTGAAAAGATACTATTTCTTTTGTTTTCTTTTGTTGGGGGGGTCACACCTAGTGATGCTCAAGGGTTACTCCTGTCTATGCGCATGCTCAAAAATTGTTTCTGGCTCCGAGATCATAAGAGACACCAGAGATGGAGCCAAGGTCCTTCCTGGATTGCTGCATGCAAGGTAAATGCCCTACTGCTTGCTATCTCTTTTAAATTTTAATATTTTATTCGAATGTCTTATAGAAGGAAGAAAAATGTACATCATGAGGAAATTATTAGGTGGTGTTCAGAGAAGTAAAAAGGATACAAAAATATGTTGTTTAGGATACGTAGGGAAATGAATTAAATAAGATATTAGACAAATTTTTCCAGCAGTATTTTCATAATTTATTAATAAATAAATTAATAAATCAATACATTCACTAATAAATGTTCATTTTCATATGCCTGCTATATGTAGAATGAAAGATGGAATAGTTTTTATCTCTGTGTTTATCAGCTGACATGGGGAATTACTTATACAAATAATGTATCTCGCATAATCACTATAGAATATTATTGGTGGGATAAAATTAACTTTACTAGAAATCTTTGGGAGGTAAGTATTAATTATGTTAGTCCTGGAACATTTTTGGCACATATTAGTTAAATGAGTTATTAGTTCCTGAAAAAATAAACCTAAGTGTATGAAACTGAATTGTGGAAAAAAAAAAAGGTAATAGGACATTTTAAGAATTGGGGGATAAGCAGCTGGCAAAAACTTTGGCTAATTTTACTATTTGAGCTAGAAGAGCATTTCTAGAAAAGAACTACTCCATCTTCAACCACAGTCAAGTTTTTATCACTAGATATTGAAATGTGAGGAGTAAAGGACTTGAAGATAGAAAATGAGAATTGTTGAGTTCCTATTAGCAAAATTAGTGTCATGCTGGAAAGAAATAGAAACAAAGTTTTTGCTTTTCGTTTTCCTGGATGGGGAGGGGACTGTATATTTTGCGCTATCCCCAGTGGTGCTCAGAGGTTACTCCTGACTGCTGAGGAATCATTTCTGGCAGGTGCTGGGGACCATTAGGGGTGCCACGGTTTGAACCTAAGATGGCAGCAAACATAGCAAACAACCTACCCACTTTACTATCACTCTGGCCCTAGAAATAAAGGGTTTTTTCTATTTCTACTTCAAGAAGAGAAATCAAGGGGATTTCATATTTACACCAAACTTTTATATTTACACCAATGTTCTGTATAAGTGAATTTTCTTTTTCTTTCTGATATTGCATCTATCACATAAATATAGATAATTATTCTAGCTTATTTTGTGCCCCTGGCTAGAAGAGTTAGCAATTTCAAATACATGAGTAGGTGTACATTACATTTTTACAAATACACTATATGCAACTTCCTGGAAAAGTTTGTGGAATAAAAAAGAGATAAGTCCTTCCTAAAAGAGTACATATATAGTTTCTTTACAAAGATAGACTATATATATTTAACCTTGCCACATTTTCTTTTCTTTTTTCACTCTTTTAAGTTTATATTTATAGCCTCTAAACAGAAGCTCCAGCTAGATTTTTAATAGAATCATAGAACATAAATTATATGGTTCTTCCTCATATTTATATGTCTTCCTACAAATTGAGAAAAAAGAAAAGTCGATGGTACCAGGACAAAGCAGTCTCATGAGCATTGAATGAAATTAAAAAGGATCAGACCTAAATACCCTACCCACAGTCAATGACAATAGAGTCAAGAGACCCAAACTACATACAACAAGCTATATACAGAGGGGACCTGCTACACTAGCAGTCCAGGGGGCTAAGGGTGTAGGTATGAGATGCATGTTGAGAACAGTGGCAGAGGAAGATCAACAATGGTGGTGGGAATAGCCCTAATTCACTTTACTATGTATCTTGAAAATTACTGTGAAAGACTTGTAATTGTTAAAAAAAAAGATGGACTATAAAAAAAATGCTAAAGGAAAAGAACCTAACAGAATAAGGTTTTCAATACAAGTTCATCAATAGGGTAAGATAGGAGAAAGAAGGAAATAAAATCAATAGTTAAGACAAAAAAAATTTTCTTTTTTGTTTGTTTTGTTTTGGGGCCACATCCTGTGGTGCTCAGGGCTCTGCATTCAGGGGAGCATACAGCTAGGGATTGAACCCAGTCAGCCACATGCAAGGCAAATAACCTACCTGCTTTGCTATATCACTTGAGCCCTGAAAGAATTATTCTTGGGACTGGAGCAACAACACAGCGGTAGGGCATTTACCTTGCACGCAACAGACCCAAAACAGACCTGGGTTTGATCCCTGGCATCTGATACGGTCGCCCAAGCCAATGAATTTTTTCAAACCTTTCAAGAGGAACTCCTACCAATCCTAGCCAGTCTCTTCTATAAAATTGAAAAAAAAAATGGAAACACTTCCAAACAGTTTTTATGAAGCCATCATCACCTTGATACCAAGAAACAGACAGAGATGCTGCCAAAAAAGAAAATTACAGACTAATATCTCTGATGAATGCAAATACAAAGATCTTCAACAAAATCCTGGCAAATAGGATCCAATGCATCATCAAGAAGATCATTCACTACGATTAAGTAGGTTTCATCCCAGGAATGCAAGGATGGTTTAACATCCATAAATCTTTCAACATAATACACAACATCAACAACAAGAAAAATAAAAATCACATGATCATATCAGTAGATGCAGAGAAAGCATTTGATAAGGTCCAACACCTATTCTAGATAAAAACTCTCAGCAAATTGGGAATGAAAGGAACCTTTTTCAATATAGTTAAGGCCATCTACCACAAGCCAATGGCAAATATTATCCTCAATGAAGACAAACTAAAAGCCTTTCCTCTAAACTCTGGTACAAGACAAGGCTGTCCTCTCTCACCACTCCTATTCAAACATAGTACTGAAAGTTCTTGCTAAAGAGATTAGGCAAGAAAAAGATATCAAGGGAATCCAGATGGGAAAGGAAGAAGTCAAGCTCTCATTGTTTGCAGATGACATGATACTCTACATAAGAAAACCCTAGAGACTCTACCAATAAGCTTCTAGAAATAATAGGTTCATATAGCAATGTGGCAGGCTACAAAACTAACACACAGAAATCAATGGCCTTTTTATACACCAATAATGATAGGGAAGAAATGGACATTAAGAAAACAACTCCATTCACATTTGTGCCACACAAAGTCAAATAACTTGAAGTCAACTTGACCATAGACATGAAGGAACTATACAAAGAAAACTATAAAACTCTGCTCCAAGAAATAAGAGAGGACACACGGAAATGGAAACACATACCCTGCTCATGGATTGGCAGGATTAACATAATTAAAATGGCAATAGTCCCCAAAGCATTGTACAGATTTAATGTGATCCCTCTAAAGATACCCATGACATTCTTCAAAAAATGAATCAAATACTTTTGAAATTCATTTGGAACATTAAACACCCTCTAAACTTAAGCTAAAGAAATCTTTGGGCAAAGGAATATGGGAGGCATTACTTTCCCCAACTTTAAACTACATTACAAAGCAATAGTTATCAAAATAGCATGGTATTGGAATAAAAAGAGACCCTTGATCAGTGGAACAGGCTTGAGTACTCAGAGAATGTTCCCCAGACATACAATCACCTAATTTTTGATAAAGGAGCAAGAAATACTAAATGGAACAGGGAAAGCCTCTTCAATAAGTGGCATTGCAAAAAAGCGAACGTAGACCCAAGCTAACATTATGTTTGAAGATAAATTCCAAATGGAGTAAAGACCTGAATATCAAACTTGATACCATAAGTTATATAGAACAACATGTAGGTAAAACACTCCATGACATGGAGACTAAAGGCATCTTCAAGAAGGAAACTGCACTCTCCAAACAAGTGGAAACAAAGACAAACAGATGGGAATATATTAAGCTGAGAAGCTTCTGCACCTCAAAGGAAACATTTCCCAGGATACAAGAGACATCCACTGAGTGGGGAAACTATTCACCCAATACCCATCAGATAAGGGGCTACTATCTAAAATATACAAGACACTGACAGAAATTTACAGGAACAAAACATCTAATGGGGAGAAGAAATGGACAATTTGAGAAAAAAGAAATACAAATGGCCAAAAGGCACATGAAAAAATGCTCCACATCACTAATCATCAGGAGATGCAAATCAAAACAACTATGAGGTACTATCTCACACCACAGAGATTGGCACACATCACAAAGAATGAGAACAAGCAGTGCTGGTGAGGATGTGGAGAGAAAGAAACTCTTATCCACTGCTTGTGGGAATTCCATCTAGTCCAACCTTTATGGAAAACGATATGGAGATTTCCCTAAAAACTGGAAATTGAGCTCCCATAGGATCCAACTATACCACTCCTAGGGATATACCCTAGGAACAAAAAAATACATTACAAAAATTCCTTCTTTACACCTTACACTTCATTGAAGCACTATTTACTATAGCCAGACTCTGGAAACAACCAACAAGCCCTTCAACAGATGAATGGCTAAAGAAACGGTGGTACATATATACAATGGAATATTATGCAGCCATCAGGAGAGATGAAGTCATAAAATTTTCCTATACATGGATGTATATATAATCTATTAGGCTGAGTGAAATAAGTCAGAGGGAGAGAGATAGACACAGAGTAGTCTAACTCATCTATGGGTTTTAAGAAAAATAAAAGACATTTTGCAATAATTCTCGGAGACAAAAGAGGAGGGCTGTAAGTTCCAGCTCACTACATGAAGCTCACCACAAAGAGTGATGAGTGCAGTTAGAGAAATAACTACATTGAGAACTTTCATAACAATTTGAATGAATGTGGGAAGTAGAAGCCTACTTCGAGTACAAATGAGGGTGGGGTGGAGAGGAGGGAGATTTTGGACATTGGTGATGGGAATGTTGCATTGGTGAAGGAGGGTGTTCTTTACATGACTGAAACCCAACCACAATCATATTTGTAATGAAGTTGTTTAAATAAAGGTATTAATTTAAAAATATTGAAGCATATAAATACTGGGGCTGGAGAGGTGGAGCTAGAAGTAAGGATTCTGCCTTGCAAGCACTAGCCTAGGGCAGACAGCGTTTTGATTTCTTGGCATCTCATATGGTCCCTCTCAAGCCAGGAGCAATTTCTGAGTGCATATTCAGGAGTAAGTCAAGAGTAGCGTCAAAGGGGTGTGGCCCCCAAAACAAACAATAAAAAGCATATCAATACTGAGAAATGAGAGCATATGGGGTAGTAAGTTATAATTTTGATGGAAGAAAAGTTGTGATAACAAAGTGGAGTGATAGAATCAGTAAATTCCAAAGTAGAACTGGTCTAGGGGATGAGAACCTGTCAGGTGAGTGATTATAATATGACAGTTTTTAGCAGAGATGAAGTAAAAGTAATCTTTAGATGGAACATCAAGATATTGAAATTGCACAGAATTGAGTCAAGTGAATACTGAATCAAGTGCCCAGTTCTGTAGTGAATGATATGCAATGAAGGATTCCTAAATCATAGACAAATAGGTGAAAATGATTATTATTTTAGGTCACTAAATATTGGAGTGGTCTATTACCACAAAAGTAAACTGACAAAATTGAGTTGACGGGGAGTAGGGCAGCAGAAGTCTAAAGCAGAACATAAATATCAAGAAAAAATAGTTCTATCAAAACAAGTTTTTACTTGTATAGAAAATGTTATATCTTTATATAATTAAATTCAATTAACTTGATTTTAATATTTATGTTACAGACTCAAGCTTCTTAAATGTATAAATTGAAAGAATTCAAAGCATCTTAGTAAAGATTCTAGATCATTTAGAATTTTGAACATCACAGGGTCTTGTTGCTATGACCATCACAAGCAAAACCATGGTAATAAAATTGTAGGATCTTTTGTCTAGAGAGATGGCTTGTTTATTTGCAAATGACTTACTATAGTAACTGATCTAGGATCTTATTCCTAGTCATTCTTTCATTTAAATAGTTTTTTTTCTCTCTATCCTATTTGCTACATACAGTGTTGAATGAGGAAGAAATTATTTTCTTTCCTCTACTCTTCTTTCAATAAATAGATGAATAGAGTTATCTACCTGTTTCTAAATTTGAGTTTATAATCTCTACTTGATAAATTTATGTAATCATAAAAAGTCTACTTAACTAAGCTCTAAAGTGGATAGTAATATTTCTATCTGAAGATTTTTTCCCCCTTGGTAATAGGAGAGAATGACATGTGAAAAGCACAATAAGCCAAGGAAATTTATGAACTGGTTCACCTACCTATCTACAGACTTCATGTTCTTTGAAAAGTCACTTGCAGTCATTTTCTAGGACTGATTCTGGGGCCTTTTCTTTAGCCTTATGCACTGAATAAAGCTGATATCTCGTGAAGCCTGACTGCCTGTGAGTTTTCTACCGGCGGCTCTCCTGAACCCAGATACCTGCCGGCTGAACAGGGTGGCAGCGTGGAGCTGGAGGAGAAAGACCTCATCCTTCATTCCACCATTATCCAGCCCCATCAAGGGCTGATTTGCAATAAAAGACCAAGATTTGATTAAGAATTTACTAGGATTGGGGCTGGACCAGTAAAGCAGCAGATAGGGCACTTACTTACCTGGCTCATGGACAACTTGGGTTTAGTCCCCAAAACTGCTTATGGTCCCTGAGTTCTGCCAGAGTGATCTCTGAGTACAAAGCCAGAAGAAAACCCTGATTTCTATCAGATGTGACCCCCCAAAACCAAAAGAGATAAAACCAAGATAAAACAAAAATACAGGGTTAAAACAGTTGTCTCAGTACTGCTGACTCCAATTAGAATCCTGAGCACATAGAGTCACTTAACAGAGTGGCCTATAACAAAAATCTCTACAAACATTTCCTCTTCCTGGGTCACATTTCTGGCCAAGGATTAAACTTTATTTTGTTTTTGTTTGTTTATTTGTTTTTTTTTTGTTTTTAAGCACACCTGGTGATGCTCAAGAGTTACTCTTGGCTCTGTGCTCAGAAGTGATGCCTGGCAGGCTTGGGGGACCATATGGGATGCTGGAATTCGAACAGGGGTTCCTTCTGTGTTGGCCACGTGCAAGGCAAACGCCTTACCGCTGTGCTATCGCTCTTGCCCCACAGATTAAACTTTAAAGACTCAATCTACTGTTGAAGGCAGAAAGCCTCTACCCTAATAGTACTGTCACCCCTAGTCTGATCTTTGTGTCCCCCTACAAACTGCCTTACTGCCTGGTAATCACACTTTGTAATCTAAATTCAATTCTTTGGTATTAGGTACAGTTTATTTCCTCTTTTGGTCTCTAACTACAGATTAGCAAGATCATCCATTATTTGTCCTTCTTTCTCTAACAGTTCACTTAACATAATGCCTTCTAGTCCATTCACAGTGCAGTGAGTGCAAGATTTCATTTTTTCTGGCTGTACATTGTTTCTGCATTGTTTTGCATCCAAGTTCCAATTTTTTTTTAAATCCAATCATTTGCTGTTAGATATCAGAGTTGTTTCCACATCCTGGCTATTATATTCAGTGCTACAATTAACATAGATGGTTGTATTTAGGGGATAGATGCAGAAGATCCAGGTTTGATCCCCAGTACTATATAACCGAACCCTCCAAAAGCCCTTGAGAACAGCCTCCTACAGCCAAGAGCATGGCCCTCAAACCAGTATGATAGCATGACAGTGGTGGAGCAATAGCACAGCAGGTAGGACATTTGCCTTGCACACAACTGACCTGAATTTGATTCCTGGCATCCCATATGCTTTCCCCAAGCACTCCAGGAATAATTTCTCAGTGCAAAGCCACAGTGTAATGTTGGGTGTGGCCCCCAAAACAAAAAATATACTAAAAAAAAAATAAAATGGCACCTTCCCATTGAGCATGTCTTTGTCCCTAGATTCCCAGCGTACAGAATTTTCAACCTATTTTTGACAGAGGATAGAGCAATTTACAGTCCACATACCAATGTATCAGACCATTTTCTCCATATCCTCTAGTTGTTTCTAATCTGTTTGATACATTCTGTTCTCATGGGTCAGAGGCAATATCTCACTGTGGTTTGGATATATATTTTCCTAATTTTTATAAAACAATTTCCATATCTATTGTTCCTATCTCCACAGGGTTATAATATATGAATATATATACACACATATATAACTTAGGAAGGGGAATATGAATTTCAATATACATAATTAACAACTTGCTTAAGATATGACCAGAGAGCCTAAGAGCTGGCTAAGTCATTAAGAGCATGTGCCTACCAAGGCGGAGGCTGTGGATTTCATATCTAGACTCACGTAGACTGGTCCTTGGGTCACAGTTGATTAAAACCCCCAACACCACAATGATCAAGTATGTCTTCTGCCATAAACAGCAACAAAGATGTGAGAATAATGTAACCAGAATGGGTGATTCTTGGCCAAAAAAAAGAAAAGAAAAGTCACTTACCTCTGTTTTCTGATTTAAATAAAGTTAATACTTCACGTACTTTCTAGGATTTGACAAAAGACACAGTAAAATTAAAACTATTGATGTAAAATGAACAGACAGAACATGTTGCCCATTGATTTACTCTTCTTCCTCCCCTACCACCTTGGTTTATTAAGTCTCATCTAATTATAGTGATTACTAAAATAAAATCTATAGTAATAAAAATATGTATTTTTAGAATTTTTTAAGATGCTTGTATCTTTAGAAATAATATAAATCTCTTTTTTATATTAATATCTTTACTTAAACACCTTGATTACAAATATGACTGTAGTTGGGTTTTAGTCATGTAAAGAACACCTTTTTTATAAAATAAATTCAAAATGAACTTGTTTGTATTCAAACAACTAGTTTAAGACTAAGACATTGTAAACTCTGAAGTTAGGAAGTATTTAATATAAAATATAAAAGATGACATACATTGTATTTAGTAGTTATACACATATGTAGCACATATGTTTATATATGTTAGATGTTAGATGCATGCTTTTTATGAGGAGACTCAGTGGAAAAGTTTGATTTTAAAATATGGTCAGCAAATGAGGGTTTTGTTCATGAAAGATTGACAGTGCAAATGACAAGTACCATAATGGTTACATGCCCCTGCTGAAGCCAGAACATAGGCCACCAGACTTGGAAAAGGCCACATGTCAACAACTTTGTATTTTTCTCCATTTCAAGATAAAGTCTTTCAAGTTATATATCACCCTGGAAAGGCCATCTGTCTAAAATTGCTTAGACTTGGGTAAGATATTTTTAGGTCAGATGTATTACTCTTAATTCTCTTGAACTTTATGGGGTTTGTTTTTTTTTTGCCCCTTGACCTCTTAAACTCAGTAGTTTGTCCTGTTTTATATTTCTAAAGATTTTGAAAAATATTCATAATATAGTAACCAAGAACAACCTCCAAAAGAATGATTTCCATATGAGAAATCCTCCAAAGAGGGCATAGTACTCATTAGATAGGGATAAATTTGTTATCTTCCATGGGTATCTTTCCTTGCAATGAGAGGCTTTTCCTGAGAACTGCCCACTTCTTAATTTACTATATATTCTATATATATACTATATACATGTACATAAGCTCATGTCTTCTGATTATAATTTAGACTTTTCTTCATAAATTACTTCTAAAACATATTCAAAGAAATAAGAATCATAAGGGAACAAACTTTATTTCTCAAGTGCAACTACACTGTAATTTCCTAAGTGTGAGCAGGAAACTTTCTGGATTTCTTTCTTGCCATCTACATGTCTTTCAGTGGTTTCTCTTTTCCAAGATCTTATGTCTTTATATAAGATATGTACATCTCTTAATAAGATTTCACAGGGGGACCTATGTTGTCATATTTCTGAAGAAGAATAGAAAAAGTTTCTAATTACATCTCAATCTCTTACAACTTAAGAGAATCTTTTAGGTTCCCTCTCAATTGTTCTATCACTCCCCACTCTCCAGTCTCCACCATGGCATTTGCGCCATTTACCTTTTTTTTTTTTTTATCACAATTTGGGACTGATATCCAGGCATTATTATGGATTTATTAAAGTATTGTTTCCAAGCCTAGAAGAGTTAGTACCTGAAGATTATGTATAACTTATGACCGTTTATGGCATTTGGTGTGAGATCAGTGTTAATATTTCACTATGATAGAGTTTTGTGGGATGAGAAGGTGTGTCCTGGAGTTCAATTAGCCTCTTATTTTCAGTATAACACATTGTCACAAAACTAGTGGCTTGAAACAATGTAAATTTATTATCCTAGTTTTAGCATCCAGTAAAGAGCTAAAATCAAGGTGGCAAAACCTTTTTTTTTTTTTCTGTTTTAGGTTTTAGGGAATTGTTATCTTTCAGAGGGTTCTTACATTTTTAAAATTTGTTATCCTTTTCTCTGTATTCAAGTCCAACAGCAAAGCACCTTTCAATCTTTATTTTCATCATCTCGTTTGTTCTCTGACTTTGCCTTTTTGACCTCTCTCTTGTGCCTTTTAAGGATCCTGTGATTATATTGTATCTTCCTGGGTAGCTCAGAATTAATTTCCCATCTCTGGCTACTTAATCACATAGTATCCTTTCCTCTATTTTTTTTTATAAGTTATGGATATTTGGATATTTATAAAGGACCACATTCAGCCTATCACATACATCCTTCTGATCCTTCTTTCTTTCATTCATATTGTACATGAAAAATAAATTTACTCTGTCTCAATATCCACAAATGTCCATCTATTTCTGCATCTATGTCAAAAAGCTTATTCTTTTTTAAATCTTGTCAGTTTAAGAGTCCCAAATCCCATGACAGTATATTTCAAGGGTGAAGAAATCCTGTATCTCTTAGGCCAAGGGCATTCCCTTTCTAATCTTCCCAATATTTATATGCCTATGCAAAAAAAAAAAAAAAAAAAGAAAAAGCACAAATTAATTTTTGGATCTGTTATTGTTTGTTTGTTTTTTGTTTGTTTGCTTTTTCCACTTTTTTCTCTTTTTGTGCTTTGTTTTGTTTTTATTTTAGGACCATAGTTATTGTGTGGTTATCTTTATTGCTGTGGTCCTTTTCGAGTTCTTTGTTTAATTATTTTTGTATTGTTGTTATGTTTTTCTTCCTTTTTCCCTTTCCTCTCTTAAGTTGATATTTATAGCCTCTAGAAGGACCCCTCCCATTTTTGCTTGCTTGATTTCCCCCCCCCACCATTTTTTTTTCTTTTCTTCAAACAGAACCACATAACTTGAACCATCTTGTTTCACCTCACAAATTGAGGGGAAAATAATGAATGGTACCAAGACCAAACAGTCATATGTGTTGTCTTAATATAAATTAAAGAGTTCTAGAGTTGGTGTGGGGATGGTGAGGGCTTTCTGGTCTCAACCCGGCTCCCACAGCCCCTATGCCTGTCGGGTCTGAAGGTTGCAGAGTGAAGGCAAAGAGATTCCCAAAGCAGTCATATAAAGTTCCAGGAGTCAACCAACCTTATTTCACAGTCCCTACTGCCATGCACACCTCCTCATGGCCTCTAAACTAAGCCTTTTCCTAGCAGCTACTTCTCTACTACTGAGCTCTCTTGGCTTCTGTCTCCCTTTCAGCTGCTTTTTCCAGGCTTCTTAGCTGGCTTCCAGGCTGACTAACTCCCTCTGGTGATGCTGCTGCTGCTTCTTCGATGATGCTCAAGTGCTAATGCTGAATCTGATGCTGTATCTCTGATGATGATGGCTCTCTCTCGCTTCTCTCTCTAACTTTCCTTCTTAACCCATCTCTCTCCCCGCTGCAGACTCCTCTACCCGCCCACTCCAGGTGTGGGCAATTCTGATCATTCAGGTGGGATAAATACCCACGGTATGAACATTAAGTAGAAACAAAAATCGATCAGACTTAAACACCAAATCCAAAGCCAACGACAACAGAATAGATACCCAATCTACAACAAGCTGGACACAGAGGGGACCACGGATACTGGCAGCCCCGGGGGGGGGGGTAAAGAAGGGGGATGTGGGATGCATGCTGGGAATGGGGGTGGAGGGAGGACAACATTGGTGGTGGGAATGCCCCTGATTCAATGTCACTATGTACCTAAAATATTACTGTGAAAGATTTGTAATCCACTTTGGTCAAAATAAAAATTAGAGGGGTCCACCTACTCTAGCAGCCCGGGGGTGATGGTGGGGTATATGGGTTGTAGAAAGGGAACTGGAATGGGGGGAGGACATATTTGGTGATGGGTATTCCCCTGATTCAATGATAATATGTACCTAAAATACTACTGTGAAAGATATGTAAGCCTATATGGAAAAACTTGTGTTTTTAATCAGAAACTTTCTTTGACTTACATGTATTATTATTATATCAATCATATTATATGTTATGTCACTATATTATGTTATGTTAGTTTACCTCATTATGCTAATCAATTTTGTCTCTTGAATAAATTCTTACAATAAAAAATAAAAAATTTCAAAAGCAAAAAAAAAAAAAAACAAGAGTCCCAAATCCTATAATCTCAATAAACTAAATCTAATCTGAGTGAGAAACTGAATTTTATCTTTTCTGGGTCAAAAATATTCTACCTATTGAAATAGGAAATGAACTATCTGCTCTTAAGAAAATAATAAAAAGAATATAATGAAAGAATAAATAGATAATTAAAGATAGTTCAGCATTGAAAGGAAAAACACAAAAGAATGATTAGTCTGAAGACCTTTTCAGATTTGCCAAGAGAGTCTATATATATATATATATATATATATATATATATATATATATATATATATATATATATATATATATATGAATAGTCTGTCTTCTGTTGTCCTTGAAACTCTCTTTTGGGCTCATTTCTTGGCTTTTAGAGGTTTTTTACTTTTTTATTTTTTTAAAATTACTTGTATTTGCTGCTGATTACTTGTATAAGCTACATAATTCTTGTAGAATTTTGAGACTAATAGCCTTTCTTCATTAATTTTTCATATATGTCTATGGTGTTTTCTCATATGACAGAGGAACTATATATTCTAATCCCATTGATTGGAATCAGCCATGTGACTTGTTTTAGCTTATGGAATGTGGTTAAAATTGATATGTGTAGGTATTTAAAATATGTGTAAGTGTGTCCTGGCTAGAACTCTAATACATATATCAGTTTCTATGAGAAAATGCTGTAGGTAGCTTCCCTGTCCCTAGAGTAAACAAACAAAACTCAAAGCCTAGACTGACTCTATCAATCCCAGATGAACCTAGAAGAATCTATTGGAGATTCACAGGGGACAAATAAATCCTGTCAAAGAATGTGAAACATCGCAGATCTAAGCAAACAAGATAACCTGCTGTAAATTCATGGATGCTGACGGGAGACATGAAACGTACAGATGAAAGACTGGGTTTGATTATTCAGAGCAATAGTCAGAGTGTCAGCATTTTCTGATATCAATTTCATACACTCCAATACCCACAGTGAGCCAGTGAGGGTCAGGGGACAACTATGTATATTGTTAGTTTTATTACAAATAATGTTCCCTCAGCTTAAGGAACTCTTTTTTTAATTAGACAGCAAATGCGCATTACCATCTGCTGTGAAGACAGATATTATCTTTTAATATTGGACAGTAAGCATTACTTTGTTCTTCAGAAAGACACTATCTCTGTACCAGTCTGTTCACAATACAGATATCCTTGTAAGGAAGGGGTTTTTGAAACAAAAAGGCAATTACTGTCTTGATTTGCAAGATAAGCAGACACACAAAAGAAAATAAGCCCAAAGTCCTCAATGTGACAAATTCACTTTAAGGTAATGGTGTATGCTTAAAAATATATAGTAGTCACGTGTACAAGATAATTTCAAATAATTTTGAATACACATGATTATACCTTAATGCTATCCAGCATCATGGTGATTTATTCACAGTTTTCAGCTTATATACCTATATTGAAATATTGGTCAATTAAAAATAATGCTGAGGGTCTTTAATTTTATGCTATGAAAATTATACCTTCTATTAATACTTTTTCCCACTCATGTTTTATGCCCCCTCTTTAACTATTCCAGTAACAGTGTGGTTGGAATTTTTCTGATTACTGTATAGAGATTGGAATAGGCAAATTCACAGGGAATAGTCTCCTCTTGGCATAAGAAGCCAGATTAGGACAGGGATCATATGTTATTCTAAGGCTTGTGCTCTTTCCATGTTCATGAATTTCTATTCCCAATTTAAATTAAAAAATTTTAATTGCCCTCACAAATCCCAAGTCTCAATGGAGAAGTCTATATAAAAAAGGAAGTAATAAAAATAGAACCAAAATTTTCTGATTCCTAAATTTGAAGCTTTTATATTCTATTGATAGCCTAATATGTGCAAGAGGGTGAGATTTAATACATATACATACATAATATATTCAGGGGTCCTCAAACTTTTTAAACAGGGGGCCAGTTCACTGTCCCTCAGATCATTAGGGGGTCTGACTATAGTAAAAACAAAACTTAAGAACAAATTCTTATGCACACTGCATATATCTTATTTTGCAATGAAGAAACAAAACAGATACAAATACAATATGTGGCCCGCAGGCCATAGTTTGAGGGCCACTGAATATTTATAGTTATCATTAGAGAATCAAGGAAAAGAAATAAATATTTTGCAGCCCCCCCCCAAAATGGTATTAATAAATACCAATAGAAAAAGGACAGAAGCATGAATTTCCTCTTTATTATGGTTTACACTAATGAAAGGAAAACAAAAAGAGAAATTTTGGAAGTCAATTTATTTATGAATTTTCCCATGAGTAAATAAATAAAGCTTTTAAAAACATAAATAAAAATTTTATAAGTGGATGAGGGATTCCATAATGTGACATCTGGTAAATTCTTTTTGTTTCTGTTTTTGGTTTTTTTTTTTTTGGGGGGGGGGTCAGACCTGGCAGCACCCAGGGGTTACTCCTGGCTCTGTGCTCAGAAATCACTCCTGACAGGCTCAGGGGACCATATGGGATGCCAGGATTTGAACCACTCTGCTTCTGCATAAAAGGTTAATGCCCTACCTCCATGCTATGTCTCCAGCCTCACATCTGGTAAAATTTGAAGAAAGACCTTGCTAACAAATAGTAATTTTTGCTCCTTATTACTTAAGAATAAGTCATTTTTAGTATCCAGAAATAATTGACAGAAACAAACAGAAGAAAACATTATTTCCTTTTTAATCAAAGATCTTTTATTCTTACCTACCTACAGGTATTTATACCTGTTCTCAATGAAATAATAAAAATCAGTATGTTACATGATATTGTTTAGTGCATAAGTATTTTTAGGTCAAATATAGTAAATATATTTTTTCTTAACATATAGTGAGGACTTACATATAATAGAACCAATTTTAGCTTTCAAGTTCACAGGTTAAAATTATTTTTAAGTATTGAAACATCATCATCTCCATCATCCTTATCACTTATTTATTCATTTGTTTATTGGTTTTTTTGGTCATACCTGGCAGTGTTTGGAGCCACACAGAGTCCTGAATTGAGGTTGGACACATGCAAAGAGAGTGCCCTAGGCATTGAATCTATCTCTAAATTCCTCATTATCACTTATTCTATCATCTTATTATATGTAAAAATATTTGCCAGGATCTGTAGAGTTCCTTTTTTGATGTTTTCATTTATAACTCTCTATATTATTAAGTCTATAATTGTCTTTATTTGATAACTAAAACAGTAGGGCAACGCATAGGCTAGAAGTAAGCCTTCATATTATACAGTGAGCAAATAGCATAAAAAGAATTCAGACCTTCATTGAGCTAATCCGTGGGTCACTATCTACAAAATTCAACTTATGGTTATTTGATTATTAGACACTATCTTGTGATTATAACTATTAGAAATAGATTAATACAATTATAAAATGAACTCCCTCATGCTTTATCACCATCCTAGTTCTACATTGTCTTTTTGTTCCTCAAACATGTATGCTTAGATCTTTCCTCAGGATAAAGGGTTGCTGCTAGACTGAGCAAGCTCATTGCTTTTCTTGTCTGTTGTTCATATTACACTTACTATTTTTCCTTATAATTTTTTCTCATTTATTAAATTCTGTCAGAAATAACTGCTGTACATTATAGCAAGTATTGAGGAAGGGCTTGGAGTGAAATTGAAATAATAAAACAAACTGTTGACTTAAAGGGAAAACTATAGGTTTGAGGAGTTGGAACTAAAGTCTTTGTTTGCTTTTCCCTGGAATTCTCTAGGCCTCGAGTTCAATATTTTGAAAGAGATTTTACCAATTGCTATGAGGAATAAATATGGAAATGTTTGATGTTTACAACATGATAGCAGGTGCACAGTAAGATTACAATTCACCTAAAGATAAAGGAAAATACCCCTCTCAAAGAAATAGTTGAACAATATTTTTGGATCCAGACACTTCTTTGACATTTCTTCAAAAAGGAAGAATAATCTTTTTTTGTGTTGCAAGCAGGCAGGTAGGACAGTAGTCCAGTGTCAGAACTGTACTGTTGTCTACTTACAAACGGGGAAGACATTGGAATACTGTAAAACCAATGGGAAATGAGAAGTCAGTGAGACAGCACCAAAAAAAAAAAATGTCTCAAGAGTGAACACTGAGGAAATGGGGTATAATATGCCATGCTGATCAGTTTGCGTTTTTATAGAGTTATTTCCAGGAATGAGCTTCTCAAGGACGAACGCTTTTGGAACCCATGCTCAAATATTTCAGCAGCAGTTTACAAAAGTAACTTTTCTCTGTGCTACATCATCTACTTGTATGCTTGTATATCTTTTGCCACTTTTCTAAGGATGAGTTTCTCTAAAAGCAATCCTGAGGCTAATAGACAAACTCATTACAGGTCAGTTAATTGTAAGCATTTTAAATAAATTAATTCATTAAAAATATGCTCACTATGTACTTACTATATTCTACTTATTATTTTGAAAGCAAGGAATACAGTGGTGATAAAAAAGGCAATATTTTTATCATCAGTTTCAGTATTTCCCAGACCTGAAAAAGGACATACTTGAAAATAAAGTTAAAAAATAATGCTTAGCTCCTGATCTATCTTCATTGTCCGTGTGTGTGTGTGTGTGTGTGTGTGTGTGTGAGTGTGAGTGTCTTGTGGTAGACACTTATATGTCTGTCTAATGTCCATTTGTATTGTACATGATGTCTGTCTATGTTGTATATTGTCCTTTCCCATTATATATAACTTTCCTTTTCCGCCGTCCCTGCTTACCACTTTATCCTTTTCTAGCCTTTCACTCTCTAACTTCTGACCTGCTGTTTATCCCTATTTAACCTTTTTTAAACCCTCAGTTCTTAACTCCTTAGGAACCTGAAAGTTCCCTCTACACCACTGCCAGCCAAGTCTCAAAGTGAAAGGACAGCCTCCAAGCCCTACCTTGCTTCAGCCAAGGAAGAACCAACCACTGCCACTGCGAGGTTAGGTCTTAGCGATGGCTGCCCAGCCTCCTCTCCCCATGACCCCATCTCCTTCACTGTGGACTGTTGCTTGCTACTAGATTTGGCTTCTGAGAAACCCTATACTTGAGGACTTTTCCTAATCCATGACTGCTGTGGATTTTTTCAGACCCCACATGACTATGTCAAAGGCTAAAGCTGTGCTCCAGATTTTATCCCCTCCCCCGACTATTTCAAAAGACTTAAAGGTATGTATATGTAAATTTGTATATTTTAGATGTATTTCCTTAATAGATATAATTTTTTTTGCATATTTACTTATGTAGATGTAGTTTTCCCCACCTCTTTTTTGGATTTATTTGTTAGGAAATTCTAGTATATAAATTTCTCCTGGGTTCTGAGTCATGTTAGAACCTGGTTATAGAGATTGCTTAGCTTGTTATTTTTACCCCTATATGCACCATTAGTATCCTGTGACATTGTTCCTTTTTGCAGAGGCACATTCAAATAAAACATTTTAGGTATAGAAAGAAGTTCTTATCTAATAGGGATAGGAACTCCTAATTTTTTTTTTTTATTGCAGGGGCCCTTTCACCCTGAAAGGCTATTTGTCATAGTGACTTGACTTACGCATCAATAAATTGGATAATGGCCAATCACCTCTGAACCTTGGATTCCATCTTTGGAACCAGCATCGTTTTCTGCACCAGCACCAGGAACTGAACTTCTACCAGGGAAGGTCCTAATGCTGCTCTGGCACCAAATTGTTTCAGTGTGGGTTCATTTGACATTCTGATTACTTGGAAACAAGTTGTTTTCAGACTAGGTTTTCCTGCCTTGCCACCCAATGTTGAGATAAAACCATTAGATGTTCTGTGACACGCTTACTTCAATATAGGGTCTGTGTAAAAACCAAAATCTCTAATTGCTGAAGTCTGTGACAACCACGATTGATGAAAACTTTTCCTGGAACCACGAAGAAAGTCTTTGGGGGACAAATGACTTAGTATGCCTAGAACCTATAATGGGTCATATGGCTGCAGGGTTCCAGAGTAGAAGGACGAGATCACACAACTGGAATAAAGTTTAATACTTTAATCCATCTGCCAAAAAGATACCCTAGCCTTATCAGCCAGAGCTATCCCCCAAAGGAGATGAGTCCAGCCCAAGGTCATGAGGAAGATTATATGGGGAAGGCATATAGGGAGGTTCCAGCTTTCTGATGATCCTTAAAATGATTGGCTCTTGTCTAGGAGGTACCGTCCTACTGCTCCCTTGTCCTTCCCTGATAGCCTACCTGGAATGTCCAGGTATATTGAGGCGGGGTCTATGGAAATAGGTTTGTGAATCTCTAGCATATGGTTTATACCATGTGGTCCTTACAAAATTGTGTCTCTCCCTGCTCAGAACCTAAAAAGAAGACTGGCATATGGGTTCTACAAAATGGCATCCCTCCTTGTTCAGAATTCAGGCAAGATGATTCATGGGTAGGGATACTTTGTTTTTTAGACCAAATATTTTCTATTTCCTCAAATTTTCTTGTGCCTATGCATTAAACTACAAGACTTTGTTTATCTTTTAGATAGGGGCTCCTGACTTTTTCTTTTTTTTATCCTAAAATTTATTTTTTATTATTATTTATTTATATATTTTATTTAAACACATTGATTACATACATGATTGTGTTTGGGTTTCAGTCATGTAAAGAACACCACCATCACCAGTGCAAAATTCCCATCACCAATATCCCAAATCTCCCTCCTCCCCACCCAACCCTCACCTGTACTCTAGACAGGCTTTCTATTTCCCTCATACATTCTCAGTATTAGGATAGTTCAAAATGTAGTTATTTCTCTAACTAAAGTCATCACTCTTTGTGGTGAGCTTCATGAGGTGAGCTGTAACTTCCAGCCCTTCTCTTTTTTGTGTCTGAAAATTATTATTGCAAGAATGTCTTTCATTTTTCTTAAAACCCATAGAAGTGTGAGACCATTCTGCATCTTTCTCTCTCTCTCTCTGACTTATTTCACTTAGCATTAAAGATTCCATGTACATCGATGTATAGAAAAATTTTATGACTTCATCTCTCCTGACAGCTGCATAATATTCCACTGTTGTTTCCAGAGTCTTGCTATGGTAAATAGTGCTGCAGTGAATATAGGTGTAAGGAAGGAATTTTTGTATTGTATTTTTGTGTTCCTAGGGCAGGATTAACATCATTAAAATGGCAATACTCCCCAAAGCATTGTGCAGATTTAATGCGATCCCTCTAAAGATACCCATTACATTCTTCAAAGAAGTGGATCAGGCACTTTTGAAATTCATTTGGAACAATAAACACCCTGGAATAGCTAAAGCAATCATTGGAAAAAGAATATGGGAGTAATTACTTTCCCCAACTGTAAACTGTACTACAAAGCAATAGTTATAAAAACAGTATGGTATTGGAATAAAGACAGGTCCTCAGATCAGTGGAATAGGCTTGAATACTCAGAGAATGTTCCCCCAGACATACAATCACCTAATTTTTGATAAAAGAGCAAGAAATTCTAAATGGAGCAAAGAAAGCCTCTTCAACAAGTGGTGTTGGCACACTGGCTAGCCACTTGCAAAAAATTGAACTTAGAACCCCAGGTAACATCATGTATGAAGGTAAAATCCAAATGGATTAAAGACCTCGATATCAGACCCGAAACCATAGATATATAGAACACCACCTAGGCAAAACACTCCAGGACATTGAGACTTAAGGCATCTTCAAGGAGGAAACTGCACTCTCCAAACAAGTGAAAGCAGAGATTAACAGATGGGAATATATTAAACTGAGAAAATTCTGATGCTCAAAGAAAGCAGCACCCAGGATACAAGAGCCATCCACTGAGTGGGAGAAACTATTCACCCAATACCCATTAGATAAGGGGCTAATTTTCAAAATATACAAGGCACTGACAGAACTCTACAAGATAAAAACATCTAATCCCATTAAAAATGGCGAGAAGAAATGGACAGACACTTTGAAAAAGAAGAAATACAAATGGCCAAAAGACACATGAAAAAATATTCCACATCACTAATCATCAGGGAGATGCAAATCAAAACAACTATGAGATAACACCTCACACCCCAGAAATTGGCACACATCACAAAGAATGGGAACAAGCAGTGTTGGCAGGGATGTGGAGAGAAAGGAAGTCTTATCCACTGCTGGTTGGAATTGCCGTCTAGTTCAACCTTTATGGAAAGCAATGTGGAGATTCCTCCAAAAACTGGAAATAGAGCTCCCATACAATCCAGCTATACCGCTCTTGACTTTTTCATAGAACCTTAGAATACAAAATACTTTATTTTACCTCATATTTATGTATTTCTTTATAAAATTAAGAAGGAAAAAAATGGGGGCCGGGGCCAAGTGGTCTCAAATGAATTGATGGAAGAAAAATAGGAAGGAACTAAATATCCAAGCCAAAGACAACAACAATAATAGATTCAGATATCCAAAGTATAACAATCTAAACTTAAAATGGGTCTTTTTATACTGTCAGGCAGGGGGTCACAGCGTGGTTGTGTAGGATGCAATCTGGGAACAGTGCTGGAGAGAGGTTGACACTGGTGTTGGGAATGGTCTAGATTCTAGAAGATTCATTGTATGTCTGAAAATCAGTTTCTAAATCACAATGGTTTCAATAAAATATAATTAAAATAATGCTTATAGTTTTGCTAAATTTTTATTGTCTGGGAAATACAGTTCAAAATAGATGCTGTATAAAGCTACTTTGGTTTTTAGTGTGCCAAAGTATCACAATTTACACAAAATATGTTTAATAAAAATAGATTTTAGTCTCTTGTTATATGAGAAATATGGTAGCCAATACCCCCTTTGTTGTTTCTATTCTTTGGGTCCACACCGAGAGGTGCTCAAAGCTTTAATATGGTGTTCTGAGAATTGAATGAAGATTAGCTGCATACAAGGCAAGATCCACCCCTTGTACTAGTTTGTCAGCCTTGTAGAAAATTTTCTAAAATGTGTCTTTTTTTGCACAAGATGTTAAAAATTTGTTGAAGAATAAAAGCTCATTATTTTCTTTTGTATTTTTCATTTTTTATAAATATTTAAGCACCATGATTACAAGCATGTTTGTAGCTGGGTTTCAGTTCTGTTTATGGCTATTTATGAATGACTCATTATTTTTTTAAATAAGAAATGACCAATTTGCTATGGAGTAGTTTCTCTGCCTACTGCCTTCTCTTAGAAGTATTCTGTGGCCACTTTTTTTCTGAACTACCTCTGTTTCATTCAGTCCCAGGTGCAATAATTCCTTTAAACATGCTATTCAACTTTATTTTTTTAAGATAAAGAATTCAAGTACATATATCATTGAGGAATTTCCTTTACACCCTAAGTTATATGGCACAATGTCTTTATGATTCTTAGAAACCTCTTTTTCTCCTTTAAAGAGCCTAATTTATGAGATACTACTCTAAACCTGTTCTGAATACAAATCTTCATTTTCTTCCATTTATTTTTACTTTATTAAAAATAAGCTATTCTTGCATTTTTAAAATTAATATCTTTATTTAAACAGCTTGATTACAAACATGATTGTGGTTAGGTTTCAGTCATGTAAGAACAAACCCCTTCATCAGTACAACATTCCCATCACCAATGTCCCAAATCTCTCTCCTCCCCATCCTACCCCGCCTGTACTCTAGACAGGCTTTCTACTTCCCTCATTCGTTCTCATTGCTATGATAGTTCTCAATGTATTTATTTCTCTAACTACACTCATCACTCTTAGTGGTAAGCTTCATGAAGTGAGCTGGAACTTTCAGCCCTCCTCTCGTTTGTCTCTGAAAATTATTGCAAGAATGTCTTTTATTTTTCTTTAAAACCCATCGATGATTGAGATTATTCTGCATCTACCTCTCTTCCTTTGACTTATTTCACTCAGCATAATGAATTCTATGTACACACATGTATAGAAAAATATTATGACTTCATCTCTCCCGTCTGCTGCATAGTATTCCATTGTGTATATGTACCACAGTTTCTTTAGCCATCCATCTGTTGAAGGACATCTTGGTTGTTTCAAGAGTTTGGCTATTGTAAATAGTGCTGCAATGAATATAAGTGTGAGGAAGAGATTTTTGTATTGTATTTTTGTGTTCCTAGGGTATATCCCTAGGAGTTGTATAGCTGTATCGTGTGGGAGCTCAATTTCCAGGTATTGGAGGGATCTCCATATTGCTTTCCATAAAGGTTGGACTAGACAGCATTCCCATCAGCAGTGAATAAGAGTTTCTTTCTTTCCACATCCCCTCCAGCATTGCTTGTTCTCTATTCTTGCATTTTGTCTTGGTTTTGCATGTAGAAAGATCTATAGAAAATTTTCCCTATCAAAGTAATGACTTTAGTAATTATTTACTGATTCCTTTGTATTTACCAAGTACATGGCCATAATACACACAAATAATTCTAATTTTGCCACATTCTTTTGAATTTTTTCTTTCTTTTGAGTTTTTTAAAATTTCCTCCTTTCTCCTAAGTCACTCTATCAAGTGAAACCAGCAGGTTAGAGTAGAGGTAGTTGTAATGATATGAACTAGGTCCAAATTAAATTTCCCAAGGGGTGTGTAATTTTGATACTGATTCCGTGATTCCAGAACCTTACAGTGACATAAACATGACTTGATTTAAAGAAGACTGAATGCCTTAAAAATTATTTTGTATATAGACCTTGACTTTGGCAAATCTGTAGCTTTCATTTGTGCTCACAGTTGTACATAAATGATCATAATTTCAATATTGCTCTCTCCACATTTGTTCAGTTGTCATTCACTTTATTTTTTCAGTTACCATAAGTACAACAGGAGCTCCTGGTGGGTAGGAATTGTGTGTGTTTGTGTGTGTGTATTTACACTCTATATCTCAAGTAGCTAGCAGGATGTCCTCCAGTTTTGTAAAATACTTGCTAGTATTTTGCTAAATTGTTGAATGTGCAATGAATGAATATGTGCATAGATAAAGCACAGTTTTTAGTTGAGCATTGAATAAATGAACAGAATCCTGATATCATTGAGGTTCTCATCCCCAAACAAAATACTGAATGAAATTGAGACCTTACTTCCCCTTCCCTGGATTCATAGTTAAGATAACTAATGGGTCATATGAGCTTGCTGACTTACTGACTTCCTTTGTTGAACTTCCTTTTTTTTTTAACAGGATTAACAGTAGAGACACATTTTAATAACAATATCTCCTTTTCCATTTTGGTGAAGAACTACTAGATCTTATGAAAACTGAATCAAGCATGACAATTTATGAGCCTTCAATAGGCTCTTGCATATTAGATTTACTTCCAGTATTATCTAAGTATATTAGTTTTTTTTAAGGAATATTATCAGGGATAGGTAATCAGCTATTGGGGTAGGCAGTCTGAGATCACTTTTCTTCTTCATAAACATCACAAAATAAACTTTTCATCTCTCTACTATTCTTGGATATTTTTTATACTAGATCTACATGTTCACATATATAAAGTTCAATGCCTTAGTTTTGTTTGTATAGATTTTATAAAATACTAGGTTCGCTGGATTTTATTTAATTTGTCATTTTGCTTCTACCAGAAGGACCAAATAAGTAAGTCTCTTTGGATCCAGCTTATAGTATTGATATATAATATAGAATATGAATATAAATTATCTCCTTATTGCCAAATGTGGCCAACTAATAATGACCATCTCATGCAGATATTGCTGGGTTTTGAAAGGTAGGTGATATCTAGGCTTAATGAGTACAAATTCCATGGTTAGAAGAGTACAGTCAAGTTCATATAATATGTTTATCTTTTATCCTCTAATGTTCTAACACTTAAATACAGGATATATTTCCCAAATCAAATTATCTTCTCTCAATTCTTTGGTCACTTCATCTCACAATAGTATCATTCTTCTCAGACCTCTTGCAGCATATACTGTTTGATCCATTAACTTAGAGCTTCCTAAGGTTTTTCAATAATTTGATCAAACCAGCAAGTTGAATTCCCCAAGTTGATGGCATTGGAAGTGGAATTCTAATTGAAACCTGAAATGGTCTTTGATAACCTAGAGAGAATCCTCATCTTATCAACTTAGAATCTTATTATCTCAGGTCCTTTCCTAGGATCAGTGCAAAGACCAGGACCGCCAACCACAGAAGACGAATTAAAACGACACTGAGGGAACAGAACTTCTAGAACCACAAAGAAAGACATAATCATAAGTTCAACTCCTTGACTTGTGCAGATACCAAGACCTCTAGATACAGAGGTCTGATTTTATCACCCAGGATGAAGCAGAAGTCTTCCATACACTACAAAAGCACCAAGGGGAGAGTAGATGAACGTGAAAGGAGTCTATAGTTAATCCCATGACAATATACTTTAAGGGTGGAGAAACCCTGTATCTCTTAGGCAAAGGAAATTCCTTTTTGAATGACCCCAATATTTACTGTGCATCTGCAGAAGGGGGAAAAAGAAGCACAAAAATTATTATTATTATTATTATTATTATTATTATTATTAACCTATTTTTTGGTTGATTTCATTGTTGTGGTTTGGCTAATGAAGTGGATGTCTCCATTTATATTTATTTATTTATTTTCTTATGTGCTCTGCCTCAATTTTTTATCTCAATACCATGGCTTTTATATGGTGCTTACCCCTGCCCCTTTTTTTTTGAATGCTCACTGGTTATTTTATTTGACAGTTCTTTATGTACTGTTGTGGTGTTTCACCTTCTTTTTCCCCTTCGTCTCTCAAACCAAGGGTGAAAGCCTCTAGAAGGTTCCGCCCATTTCCGGAGTATTTGATCCTTTTTTTCTTCTTTTTTCCCCAGGTTATTACTTTTCTCTTCTTCAAACAAAACCACATAACTTGAACTATCTAGTCCCGCCTCCCAATTAGGGGAGGGGAGGGAGGTACCAAGACCAAACAGGTGTAAGACCACTAAGTAGTAAGCTAGGCACAGTGGGGACCACTTACTCTAGCAGCCCCAGGGGTGAGGGAAGAAGATATGGGAAGTAGGACAGGAACGGAGGTGGAGGGAGGACAATTTGGTGATGGGAATTCCCCTGATTTTATGTTAATATGTACCTAAAATATTATCGTCAATGATATGTAAGCCACTATGATTAAAATAAATATTATATTAAAAAAGAATTATATTATCATAGAGCAAGGCATTATTTTGAGGGGAAATCAACTGGTAGTATTCAGTAGTTACTTCTGGTTATGTACTCAAAGGTAATTCCTGGCAATGGTTAACTATAAGGGAAAACAGAGATCAAACCAAAGTTGGCCACATGCAAAGCACATAACCTACCCACTCTGTTATCGCTCTGGCCCCTAAAGCAAAGCACTTAATCTAGTTTACTTTTCTGAAAAATAAAGCTCACATAATTGTGATGAATAAATGAGAAAATACAAATATTTTACAAGTCACTTTAGACTCTTGAAGAACTATATGACAAAGAAAATCAAGAACCTATAGGCATAGAAACATATTCTAATAACAATTGGAAACAATAAATACTGTCTGATTTTTTAAAAAATAAATACTTTATTTAAAAACCATGGAAACAAAGTCATTTATAATACAGTTGTTCTTTTTTACATATACAAGTACATATTCATTATTAAATTTCACTCATGTAACGTACAACACCCATCACCAATGGACATTTCTCACTATCAATGTTGCCAGTTTCCTCCCCAAATTCCCTCTCTTCGTATGTGAGTTTTCTTCTCTTTCTCTCTCTCTCACAAACTACTTTTCCCCCTTTTAGACATTATGGTTTGAATTATTGTTACTATCACTTTATCTTTTTCAGCTTCCAGTTCTTGTCCAGAGTCATCATTTTCAACTAGAATTGTCATTGTGGTAACTTCTCTGCCCTCACTGCACTCTGGCTATTTGTGGGAAATTTTGTACCATAAACTGACCATCCTGGCCCATATCTCTTATTTAAGTCTTGATATGAAAATACTTTGAATTTTTCCTATATCCCATGAAGAGTGAGATCATTCTTTGTCTATTCCTGTCTTTACTCACAACATATTCTCTGTATACATCCATGTATAAGCAAATATCATAACTTCATTTTCCCTAACAAATATATAGTATTTCATTGTAGTTGTTGGATCACAGTTTTTTTACATATAATATTTATTTTAATCATAGTGGCTTACATATCATTGACGATAATATTTTAGGTACATATTAACATAAAAACAGGGGAGTTCCCATCACCGAATTGTCCTCCCTCCACCTCCATTCTCGTCCTACCTCCCATATCCTCCTCCCTTACCACCGGGGCTGCTAGAATAAGTGGTCCACTCTGTGCCTAGCTTACTACTTAGAGGTCCTATACCTGTTTGGTCTTGGTACCTCCCTTGTTTCCTGCTCTAAATGGGAGGCGGGGCTAGATAGTTCAAGTTATGTGGCTTTGTTTGAAGAAGAGAAAGGTACTAAATTGGGGGTAAAAATCAAATACGCCGAAAATGGGCGGAGTCCTTCTTGAGGCTCTCATCCTAGGTTTGAGAGATGAAGGGGAAAAGAAGGGTGAAATACCACAACAGTACTAAAAGAAGTGTCAATTAAAATATCCAGTGATCACTCCAACAATAAAGATAAGAACCACATAAAGACCATGGTCTTGAGATAAAAAAAAAAAATGGCAGAGCACATAAAGGAAGAAAAGAAAAGAAGAAAAAAAATATATAAATGGAGACAACAACTTCAAAAACCACACCAAAACAAAGAAATCGACAAAAACTGGATAAATAACTAAAAAAAATTGTTTTGTGCTTTTTTTGCCTTTTTTTTTTTTTCTTTTTTCTTCTCTCCTGCACAGGCACAATAATTATTGGGGTCATTCGAAAAGGAATTCCCTTGGCCTAAGAGATACAGGGTTTCTCCGCCCTTGAGGTATATTGTCATGGGATTAACTATAGACTCCTGTCAGGTTCATTTACTCTCCTCTTAGTGCTTTTGTGGTGTATGGAAGACTTCTGTTCCGTCCTGGGTGATAAAATCAGACCTCTGTATCTAGAGATCTCGGTGTCTGCACAGGTCAAGGATTGGAAATTATGATGAAGTCTTTCTTTGTGGTTCTAGAAGTTCTGTTCCTTCAGTGTCGTTTTAATCCTTCTTCTGTGGTTGGTGGTCTTGGTCTTTGCGCTGATACTAGAGTGGAGCCTGGGGTAGCGTCTTTCATTATGTTTCCAGAAGACCCATTCCGTTGCAAATTGTCTGAGACAGAACTCTGAAACTAGAGGTCATGGTTGTTGTGCAGGTCATAGCTTAATCCCTAGACTAGGCCTTTTTTATTGTGGACCATAGTTTTTATATCCACTCATCTTATCTTGGTAAATTGGGTTGCTTCGAGTTTCTGGCTATTGTGAATAGTGCTGAAACAAACATAAGGTTGCAGTGGGCTTTACTACATTGTATTTTTGGTTCCTAGAGTATATTTCTAAGAGTGGAATATGTGGATCATATAGATGTTCAATTTCTAACTTTTTTAGGATTATTGTGAATATCCACATTGTTTTCCAAAAAGGGTGAACCAGTTGGCATTCCCACCAGCAGTGAATAGGCATGCCTTTCTCCTCACATCTGAGCCAAAAACTCACTATTCTTGTTCCTTGTGACATGTTCCAGTCTTTGTAGTTTGGAATAGAAGATTCTTAGTTCAGTGTAGTCTCATTTGTTTATCTTTGCTTCCACTTTGCCATTCTGCACCTCTTACTTGTGCATTTAATCCATTGACATTGAGAGAGATGATTACCATATTTTGTACTATCTTTAGGTAGAAATTTTGTGTGTTTGTTTTGGCTGTCTTGCCTTAAAGTAGAACCCATCATTACTTCTTTTTTTTTTTTTTTTTGGTTTTTGGGCCACACCCGTTTGACGCTCAGGGGTTACTCCTGGCTAAGCGCTCAGAAATCGCCCCTGGCTTGGGGGGACCATATGGGACGCCGGGGGATCGAACCGCGGTCCTTCCTTGGCTAGCGCTTGCAAGGCAGACACCTTACCTCCAGCGCCACCTACCCGGCCCCCATCATTACTTCTTTTATGGTTGGCTTTAAATTGCCTGATTTAAATTTTCTGTTGAAATTATTTGTAAATTTTCTGAGCTGTTGTTTATCCATGAAGATGTATATCTCTCCTTCAAACCTGAAAGAAAGTCTTTCTGGGTGAAATATTCTCGGTGAGGCATTCATTCCATTGCATTTTTATTCACTATATACTGCTACCCTAGGGCCTTAAAGGTTACTTGTGATAAATCTGCTGTAAATCTTAAGTTTGCATCTTTGTATGTAATTTCCTTTTATGACCTTGTTGCTTTCAATATCTACCTCTATGTTTAGTTTTCTTCATTGTGACTAAGATCTGCCTTGGGGTGCTTTAATTTGGATCTCTTTTAGCTGAATTCTGATATTCTTCAGCTCTGGGAACTTCTCATCAATGCTATCTGTGACTATTCATTATTTTTTGTTCTGTTTTGTTTTGCATTTTTTGGCCACATCTGATGACGCTCCGGGGTTACTGTTAGATATGTGCTCAGAAATCGCTCCTGGCTTGGGGGACCATGGCTTGGGGTCTATCCTGAGCAGCCACATGCAAGGCAAAGACCCAATTGCTGTGCTATCACTCTGGCCCTGACTATTCATTCTTTAGAGGGTTTTTTTTCCTGGCCCTGTGTGACCCCAATGATTTTTACTTTTTTCTGTTAATATATCTCAATGGTTTGCTTTTGTCTGCTTGCTTACTTTGAGGATATTTTCTCATCTTCTGTTCATTCATTTTAAGGCTCTTTTCAAATTTTTTCTGTTGAATGGGCTGTTATGCAGCTCATTTTCCATTTTCATTTTCCTCATTTCACTGATTTTATCCTCAGCAGTTCTTACTCTGCTGTTTTTCTCATGGCCTTTCTCTGATCTTTACTATCATATTTTTGATGATGACTCCATGTATGGGGTTATGGAAATGTGGCCAATATTTGTTGTTGTGAATTCTGTTTCCATTATCACAACTTCCATAAGCAAGAAAAACATATATCAGAATTTCTTGATGATTTGTATTAAGCATGTGATATCTTAACTCACATATCCAAAATTCCATCTGCCTGCTTATTTTGATTTTTTGCTGCTGCATAGGAAAGAGTAAAACATTGTATATAGAGTGTATACCTGAATGTTCTGGTCAGCCAAGACAAATTTGCTAAATTCCAAATGTAAAATAGGTTGATTATGAATGTGTGGATGTTATAGTCACTGTGAGGATAATTTTTCATTACAAATTAATTAGTTGTTAATTCAGTAATCTCTTTTTTAGGACATTTTTACATCATTATGTTTTACCATCAATACTATACTGAAGTAAAAGCAGACAAATTTATTTACTCTGCTTTATATACACAAGTGTTCCCAAGGCTATTCTCAGCTTTTAATTATAGATTAAAAATTGTTTATTAGGTCTTCCTAAGAAAGGAAGACATTATGTGCTGTCAAAATAACTTCTTGTCACTCATAATTGTTATTAATATCTTTATTTAAAAACCTTGATTACAAATATGATTTTTGTTGGATTTCAGTCATGTAAAGAACATCCCCCCACCTTCACCAGTGCAGCATTCCCATCACCATTGTTACAAATCTCCATCCTCCCCACCTCACCCCCACCTGTATTCTAGGCAGGCTTTCTATTCCCTCATTCATTCACATTGCTATGATAGTTCTCAGTGTAGTTATTTCTCTAACTGCACTCACCACTCTTTGTGGTGAGTTTCATGTCGTGAGCTGGACCTACCAGCCTTCCTCTCCTTGTCTCTGAGGATTATTGCAAAAATGTCTTTTATTTTTCTTAAAACCCATAGATGAGTGAGACTATTTTGTGTCTATCTCTCTTTCTCTGACTTGTTTCACTCAGCATAATGTATTCCATGAACATCCAGGTATAGGAAAATTTCATGACTTCATCTCTCCTGATGTGCATAATATTCCATTGTGACCATGTACATAGTTTATTTAGTCATTCATCTGTTGAAGGGCATCTTGGTTGTTTCTAGAGTCTGGCTATTGTAAATAGCGCTGCAATGAATATAGGTGTGAGGAAGGGGTTTTGTATTGTATTTTATGTTCCAATGGTATATTCCTAGGAGTGGTATAGCTGGATTGTTTGGGAGTTCAATTGCCAGCTTTTGGAGGAATCTCAATATTGCTTTCCATAAAGGTTGGACTAGACAGCATTCCCACCAGCAGTGAATAAGAGTTACTTTTTCTCCACATACCTACCAGCACTGCTTATTGCCAATCTTTGTGATGTGTGCCAATCTTTGTGGAGTGAGATGCTACATCATAGTTGTTTTGATTTCATCTCCCTGATGATTAGTGATGTGGAGCATTTTTTCATGTGCAGTTTGGCCTTTCAGTATCTCTTAATGAACATCTTTGAATGATACTGTCCTTTATACCATTCAACAAATCTGAAAAAGTGCAAGCTGCTCTCAGAGTGATATAAGAATTTATTAGAAACAATACTCTAATATTATGTAGAGTAGACTGTTCTTTTCCCTCTTTGTGTATCTAAAGTAACCACTGGTAGAATTTAGAACGTTTTCTTTGAATTTGTGATATAAATACCTTCTTGCAATTGAGCTCTTACAATTCAAGGTTTCTTGGTTATAGGAGTTTTGCTATCTGGCTTAGCAATCCAGACAACATTGGGTGATCACTTATATGTGCTTAAAATTCCACAATAATGCTATTATTTTTTTGTAGTTTCATTCCATTTTACCCATGGTGAAAAATCCCATAGGTCACTCAGGCAACATAAGGGAAGAAGAAAGATGAGTAAGGAAAAAAATTAATTATTTCTATTGAAACCAATTTGAATTACAAATCTTATCATGTTATGTTTAAGGTATGTTGTTATGTTGAAGTTATGTTTAAGGTACATAGTGACATTGAATTGGGGCATCCCTCAGCCATTGTTCCCAGCATGCCTCTCATGCCTCCACCCTTAGTCCCCTGTTCTGCTGGTGTTAAAGGTCCCTTTTGTGTAAAGCTGTTGTAGTTTGGGTCTCTTTGATTCCATTGTCTTTGACTTTGGGTTGGGTATTAGGTCTGATCATTTTTTATTTCCACTCAATGTTTGTGAGACTGATTGACCCTGGTACCATCCACTTTTTTCCTCTCAATTTATAGTCAGAACAGGTGAGTAAGAAATTTTATGAAGAAAATGAAACAAGAAGGAAAAACGGAATGCCACTGGAGATAATTAGAGGGATTCAGCAGTCCCAGAAGCGGACAACAGTCACACTGAAATATTTGTGTGGATTTTTATCTGACCATATTTCTTTGTTCTCAATTTTGGTAGTTTCTATAGTATCCCTTTTGCTTCCATTGCTTCCTAGGTGACACAGTTCTAGTGATAGGATATGGTAGCACCCTTTGATTCTTAAAATGAACTGTCTGTAATAATTCTGGTCATTGGCCTTCTTAAAATTGAGCTTTTATAATTCAAGGTCCTTTGATTATAGGCAGTTTTGCTATCTGGATTAGCATTCCAGAAAACATCTGGTGATCACTTATGAATTAATAAACCAACCCCTTAGTTGACTGCATTATCAAGTTTGTAAACAGTAAATTATCAGTCTCTGAACATTTCTTTTCTCTTTGTATAACTTCTTAAATAATGGAAGGTTCTGACAATCAAAACTAATAATGTATTTAATGTTCCATGAATACTTTGGGAGTACAATGGTGACTATATGAAGCTTACGGATGGATTTAGAAATGCTTTATATTTTAGAAATTGTTCTTCCTATTTAGATTCCATGAAAACACATAGCTTTCCCCTTCGAATCTAGCAATTTTGCTCTCATCTTTTACTCTTCCAGGAAAATTCAAATCCCTTTTATGCTTACAGAAAATCTCATTACTATCTTCAAACAGAGCAAGGAAATTCCATATTGTGACTGTCTATTTACATATCTTTCTTTTCCATTACTTTCTATTTTCATTAAATCAATAACTATGCCTGGTTTTTATTAAATCACTGGCATCTAGCACAGTCCCTGGAAATATAATAGATGCTATCACATGTTTACAATACAGTTTGAGGGTGAGATTTTAGTCTTGTTTTGGCCAGTGATGCAACTATTTCCAAATCATGAACAACCAACCAACCACTTCATACATAGGATTCTACATAAGAAATAAATAAAAATGGAAATATAATATAGCAGAATAACCTCATAATTGCTCTCAGTAGAGAACCCTCAAACCAAAACTATAATAAACTATATGACCAAGGATTGAGGCCAACAAGAGTACCCTTGTTTCTACTTGTTTCTAAGTATATATAACTTAAACATTAAATTTAAATTAGAGAAGCAGTATATCCATTTGCTTTTAAAGAGAGAGTGGAATTGGTAGATCCCCAGAAAATCCCTAAAAATAAATACTCATCTGACTAGATACAATGCTTAAAAGAGAGAAATGTGAGTGATTAATAAAGTATGACTATTAAGCACTATCCTAGATGTGAGAGAGTAAAGGAAGAATAAAAGCACAACCCAAGTGCTTTTATTTTTAGCAATAACAACATATAGCTACAATGTCTAACCAACCAGTGGCTTTGATAGCCATTGAATAGATTAACCAAACCTCTCAGTACCAGACACATATGAATGAGCTAGAATATTCTTAAGCTCTTTTCCACTTTATTCTGCCATTGTTTTAAACCTAATACACAGTTTTTGTAATTTATTCTGTCCGGAGTTCTGCCAACTGGAAAACTTGGATTAGCTTAACACTCTATTTCCCTCCTCCTTGCCTACTCGCACTCCCCTTACCTTCTGTATCTGGGTTTGTTTGAGAACCCAAGACTCTCTGGACCCCAAAAGTAGGTAATGCATTTTTTTTCTCTAACCACTCTGACTACTAGGAAGCAATTATTGATACAGCTTCTCTCAGTACAATCTCCAAAGATGGATCAATTTACACAGTGGTGATCAGCTCACATGGTTTATGACATTTTGCTACCTTAAGTTTGGAGATTTATGAAAGAAGCAAATTTAGGTTTGGGAGAGAATGCTAGATTATTGTTTACATAGAATTAGTTAATTAATTAATGATAAGACCAGTATTAATGGAGTTAAAAATTAAAATTGTCTGGGTATCTTCATTTTACTTTAATTTTGTGGTAACGGGGATTTTAATCAGGGTCTAATTTGTGAGTTCAATTGCTCTCTATCTTCATCTGGTTATCTTAGAACATACACAAGTCTAGGTCACACCCTACAGCCTTCAGTTAAGAAATTATCCTTCAGTTAAGAAATACAAAGATATTATCTTTGTATGACAAGCTAGGGAACCACTGTGCTGAATGATGGCAGGGGCAATAAAAGTTAAATAATTTGTTATAAGTTTTAATTAAACATTATTAATAAGAACTGAATATTAAATTACCAGCTTTTTGTATATGATCAAATATATGACCAGTGATTCATGAAAACTCTTTGGAAAGCAGATAAGGAACATATATATGCAAAAAGCCTTGAGCCACTGCAAAATAAAATCTGTCATCTAGCATCTTTATCATCTTGCACCCAGAGTAACCTTTGCTATGGACAAAGGAAAGGCTGATAGACAAATCTAAGTGCCTTAAGTTGTCTGTGGCTTTCTTTAACATTTGGAAATGCCCATTTTTCAACTCACCTCTTATAATTGGCATTCAGAAAAGAGATTCACTTCATTAAAATCAGTGGATAAGATCTCTTGGTCAGGTCACCTGCTTTTATATTCCATGGCAGCTGGCTGTGCTAAAGAAGGAATTTTACAGCTGGCTATCTAAGGAATAAAAAAAGAGAGAAATAAAAGGAAGTTTGAAGATGACATTTTATATTTGTGGAGATAGGGCCTGGAAGGAAGAACATTTATTTTATTCACCCTCTTGCTTTTACTAAACTATGAACTTAACTTTTCAAGTTCAAAACTTTATTTATTTCAAGTTCAAAACTTCACATGTAATGACTTCACATTATTCAGAACATTCCCTAACATTGGGCTTGGGAATCACCATGAAATAGAAAAAAATTAAGTTTAGTAAAGGCAGGACTCAAATGTCATTTGCCTTTACAGCTAAGAACTAAAAATGTATACAAATATTTTTGAGATTACTCATAATTTAAAAAAATGGTAAAATATTACCATCCAATGAGATTATTTTTGAAGCAAAATTAGCCTGTGTTGTACTCCTGAATAAAGGTTTGTTGCCTTTTATATTTTCTTTTGCACTTCTCCTAACTCCATATTTCTTTTGTAGATAGGGTTGATAAATGTACAATATAAAGTTACTGGACAGCATGATTTCCGAACAAATAATATAAACTGTCTTTTTTTATGTTGCTTAACACAGTTTTTAAGTCATAATAATTGATTGAAACACTAGGATGTAGTGAAAAGACCACAGATCTCCAATAAATATTTTTGTTTCTTTTGGTGGTAATATCTGATTGTGTTCAGAGTTTAATTCTGCCTCTGTGTTCAGAGGTCATTCCTGGCATGTTTAGGGGACCAGGTAGTATGCTGGACATTGAACTGGTGTATGATGCTTGAAAGGTAAGTATCTTATCCACTGTATTATCATTTTGGTTTCTTAAGCTATATTTTTAAGTAACTACATTAAAGAATGTTGTACTGGGACATATGACACATGGGGTCAAGTTCAATGTATCCTAAACTGAGAAGCTTTATTTCTCTCCAGATTTCAATTTTTTTTGTGTAAAACAGTGGGAAAAATTAAGTTTACTCTTTCCAATCTAGAATTCTGAGATTTATTTGAGATGTAAGCACTGCACTTCTTAAACACCACTTGTCCACATTGAAGATAAGGGACTTTTGCAAGCAATCTTTTCTCTGTCTCATGCTTGATGTGAGTGATAGAGAACTTAGCTGCTTGTACATTGGAGCAAACCTATTAGTTTATTTTCAGTATTTTTACTTCATGGTTGCCTGAACCTAACTAAAGCATACAACTTTTGTGTTTCAGTTTTATCTTTTATCAAATAAATTTATGATTACTTAATCTTTTCCTAAGTGATAGTTAGAATCCTTCTGGAGAGTGAGGCATGTTCTATGCGTTAATTCTCAATGCTAATTTTTCTTCAATCTTCAGCACTTACCTGTAATATCTGAATAATAAAAAGCAAATATTTGTTCAATATATGAATGCATGCACAGGGAATGTATGCTTTATTCAAATATGTGATACTTGATATGAACTCATGGGTTTCTGGTAGTCTTAAAAATGCATGGCTATAAAAGATATGTTGGATGCCAAGAAATTTTCATTAGACAGTTTGAAATAGTACCATTTTGAATTCTGACTCTGGTTGTTCCATTCATGTTCATGACTGTCATCAGAACAGTCATGAGAGGTATCTGACACTAGAGAGTGAAAAAATGTGTAATTTAGACAATTAAGGTAAAACAATAGAACATCTCTTTCTTGAATAGGATGCTATATTGGTTGTCTCCTTATCTAGTTTTTCCTCTCTATTTAATTACTTGCCAATCCACAATTTATTCATATAACTGGTATTGATTTCTAGTATAAATGTGTGTGTTCAATGAGTAGGAGTAGTTTAGAGTGGCTTAGAAAGTTTCTTTAAAAAAGAGCTTTCTGGGGCCGAGTGGTGGCGTAAGTGGTGGGGAATTTGTCTTGCAAGAGCTGACCTATGATGGACTGTGATTCAGTCCCCCGGCATTCCATATGGTCCCCCAAGCTAGAAGCGATTTCTGAGTGCCTGAGAGTTAAAAAAAAATAGCGTTGTACAGCAACCGTGACTGAGCAGAACTTCTGGAACCATAAAGAAAGACTCTATTCCAGGCTTCATCCTAGGACCTATTTAAAAACCAGATCTCAATTACAGAGGACTGACTTTGACAACTATAACTGAGTAGGGCATTTACTGGCACCATAAAAAACCGTGGGGTTTGACAATGAACATGTCTAGAGCTTGTAGTTGGTCTCATGAGAGTATGCTTCAAGGGTTGAGACACTCTGTATCTTTTAGGCAAAGAGAACTTTCTTTCTAATTTACCCAATATTTACTGCGCCTATACAAACAACAACAACAACAACCTTGCCACACCAGCCCCTCTTTCATTCTTTTCTTATTCTTTCTTTTAAATTTATATTTATAGCTTCTAGACAGGGGCTCCTGCCTGATCCCCCCTTTTTTAATAGAACCATAGAACATGAATCGTCTTGTTCTACTTCATATTTCTATATCTTCTTATAAACTGAGAAAAAAATGGATGGTACCATGGGCAAAGCAATCTCATGAGCATTGAGTGTAAATAAAAAATGATCAGACCTAAATACCAAACCCAAAGTCAACAACCAGAGACTCAAGAGACTCAAACTACTACAAGCTATACACAATAGGGACTTGTTACACTAGCAGTCCAGGGGGCTAATGGTAGAGGTATATAATGCACGCTGGGAACAGTGGCAGACGGAGGTCAACATTGGTGGTGGTAGAAATTGCCCTAATTCGGGCCGGTGAGGTGGCGCTAGAGGTAAGGTGTCTGCCTTGCAAGCGCTAGCCAAGGAAAGATCGCGACCGTGGTTTGATCCCCCGGCAAACCATACGGTAACCCCAAGCCAGGAGCAATTTCTGAGTGCTTAGCCAGGAGTAACCCCTGAGCATCAAACGGGTGTGGCCCGAAAAAACAAAAACAAAAAAATAAATAAATTGCCCTAATTCACTCTCACTATGTCCCTTAACTATATCGCTTATAACTCTGAAAGACCTGTAATTCAAAAACAATAAAGCAAAATTTAAAAATTAAAAAAGTAGAAACAAAAATTTAAAAAGAGCTTTCAAGAGAAATAATTAAAATACTATATAATTCATATATTTAAAGTACATTTTCAATGAGTTTTTGTATATTTACACTTGTACAATCATCACCACACAATTTTTTTTTTTTTTTGGTTTTTGGGCCACACCCGGTGACGCTCAGGGGTTACTCCTGGCTATGCGCTCAGAAGTCGCTCCTGGCTTGGGGGACCATATGGGACGCCGGGGGATCGAACCGCGGTCCGTCTCCTAGGCTAGCGCAGGTAAGGCAGGCACCTTACCTCCAGCGCCACCGCCCGGCCCCAACCACACAATTTTTAAAACACTTAAATTCAAGAGAAACCTTATGTTTATTAGCAATCATTATCCAGAGAACACAACTCTGTAAAAAAAAAAATCTTGAATTTTTCTCCAGGATGTAAATTCTCAGTATTTCATATAATATATAATAAAAATGATGCTGAGAAATATACTTTTTTAGGTTCTTTGATAGGGAGACAGAAAGCAATTCTATCACTCAGGAACCTTATGTTCCATATTGAACTATACAGATGGACCCCAAATTAAAACTAAGCAGCATAAAATTCCTTAGAATGAATGGTGCAAGAAGACATATATTTATATTCTTACGATATGTCAAGCTCTTTGCCAGATCACTCTGCTAGTAAGTGATGGACTGGCATCTGTCTAACTTCAAAGCCTGTGTTCTTAAAAGAAAAGCACGAATAAGAAAGAAAAGTTGAATATGACTGCTAGATGTTTTGCTTTAGCCAGCTGTGCAAATCCCTGGATTTACTGGCTCCCAAACCAGCTGCCTCCTAAAATGTTACTTCCTGTTTTTTCAAACATAAATACAAAGTAAACAACTCCAAGACCTTTGGTCATCGGCCACCAATGTAAAGACTTTTCTCTCCTGGATACGGTCAGCTAAACCAATGACATCTTTGTTGGTAGAATTATGGGAAAGGGAGTAAAGAGACAAGAATAGAAGGGTAATCAAAATGATTTAAAGTTCTCTTTTTTCCTGCTGTAATCCTGAGGATTTGAATTCTCCAACAAATCAAATTCAGTTTGAGTTCTAACTTTCTTACTTGAAAATCCAGGTTTAAAAATAGCTTCATGCTCCTATGATTGTAAACAAACAGTTGAGTATGGAGTCGACCAAAGGGCAACAGACATTACATATTCCTGTAGGAATGTGGAATTTAATATAAATGGAGGAGATTTTATACATATGTGCTATGTCCTTACTCTGTTAGCAAAGTTCTCTGGAGGAGAAAGAAGCACCATAAAGTATTTGCTCTAAAAAGTCTTTTTAAATCATGTAGACACTGCTTCATTTTGGAAATGATAGACTTGAGACCAAGAGACAGTGAGTGGAAGCTTATCTACTTAGTGCAGAGATAAGGGGAAAACATAGTTCTCCAGAAACTCTGGTGATTATAAATCTATGACATATAGTGTATGCTATGGTTGTTCAACGCTAGAAAGGAATTTTATAACTCTGTATTAATTGATCAAATAATTAAGATGGTAAATTTTATGTTACGTGTGTTTTAGCACGATAAAAGAATGAGGAGGAAGATGAGAAATATTTGGAAAATGAACTAAGTGACCTGTATATGTCCCGATTAAATGAGATGCATTATAGGGTGATTCATTGAAGTTGATATGTTTCAGGGGTCATAAAAATAAATCTTAATTAAGATCATGAATTTAAAAAAGATCATGAAGTAGGATGTTTGAAAAATTAATTAACTAAGCTTTTACTTAACTTTCTAGTAAAAGAGTCAAAAAATTTACTCCATCTTGAGTTTTTAGACTGGTTAAATGATATCTAAGCTTGACATCTGATATTTAAGTGCCCCTTTTCTTATCTTTCTACTCAGCTTTCTCTTCATTCAAAAGATTTAACTTACATATTTCACATTTTTGAATCCTTAATTAGACTCTATTAATAAAAAGTAACACTTTGGGGAACGCTGCACTTGTGAAGGGGGGGGTGTTCTTTACAATGACTAAAACCCAACCAATCATGTTTGTAATCAAGGTGTTTAAAAAAAGATTAAAAAAAAACATAACTAGATATACTTAAGAATGACAAATTTAAAAACAATGAAGAGCTATAAAGAGACCAAACAAATCCTGATATCTAGGTTGAGGATGGACACAACAGTGGAAATAGCTAGGGCCTGAGCCTTCTATGTCACGATTTAGGAAATATCTTGGAACTTTAGAACCTAACACAAAGTGAATAAGCAAGAACGAATTTGCAAAGGACACAAATCTGAGGCAGGACACATGGAACTTCAAAGGAATGAAAGAGGGATATGATTACATGAATAAAAGAGCTACTGAATTTAAATATGAAAAAAATAAAATACACATCGATTCATTGATAGGTACGGTATTTTTAACTCATTACAAAAGAATATCTCATAATTTCTAATATCCCCTTTCTCTGAATTCTTGGTTTATTGTTCTTACAATGCCCCATGGAAGAGCAACATTTAAATTGCCCCTTTAGTATTTATCTTGATTTGACCACTATCTGCTTATACTATAAGCACAACTAAGATGGATAATAAAGGAGATTTCCTTGAGATTTTGCTGGCAATTAATATAAAAAACCCAGGTAATTTTCTTCAGGGCCCTCAGATTCCTAGTGAATTGACTTGACTGTGTAACAATACAGACATAACAAGGATAGTACACATATAGTAACTGTGTAACTGTACTGTATACCAATAATACAGCCATAAAATGGAGAGGACCCTTCAGAAGGTACAATATGTGTTAGGATGGAGCACATCACTGGCTATAACAGTCACTTCAAGCATATTCTATGAGGATTATTTCTCTTTGTATTAGAAGCATATTCTATGAGGGTTCTTTCTCATCAGTATCAAAGTTTAGGGTCATAAAGTAAGAACAAGAAGTATTATTTTCTAATAAATCACATGTGATATATTTTCTAATAAATCATCTGGACTATGAGTAACATAGTTTGTTCATTATTTTTTCTTCTATTTTCCTTGGCTACTAGGATATCACAATTACTTCTTGCACATAACTGCTTTATCTTCTTTAACTTTTTTTTTTTTTTTTTTGGTTTTTAGGCCACACCCGGCGGTGCTCAGGGGTTACTCCTGGCTGTCTGCTCAGAAATAGCTCCTGGCAGGCACAGAGGGACCATATGGGACACCGGGATTCGAACCAGCCACCTTTGATCCTGGATCGGCTGCTTGCAAGGCAAACGCCGCTGTGCTATCTCTCCAGGCCCACCTTCTTTAACTTTTTCAATTACAACTTCTCTACTCTTCCAATGAATTTTCACCTATAATTTTTTCACATTTGAAAATGAAAAAAAATTTAAAATTTTTATTTATTCATTTTATTATTTTATTATCAGCTGCCTCCAACTGCCTATTTCTATAATTAGAGAGATAAATGCCCTAGATATAGAATAGTTATTCATAATTCTGGATCCTGAGAACAGAAAATACAAAAAGATTATGATCATAAAAGAAATGCTAATATTAATAAATAAAAAATCAAAAAAGAAAGAAATATAGTATTCACTAAGGGAAATATTATAATTTTTATGAACTATGGAAATTAACATGCATACATACTATGCTATATCAGTGTAAGTAAGGAATACATCCATAAGAAATTGTTCCCATGCATTTCTGTTATTAATCATTTCTCACAACTAGAAATGTGAGGTAGTTTGGGGTTAGGATGAAGCCTTTTTTTTTTTTTTTTGGTCACACCCGGTGGTGCTCAGGGGTTACTCCTGGCTTTCTGCTCAGAAATAGCTCCTGGCAGGCACGGGGGACCATATGGGACACTGGGATTCGAACCAACCACCTTTGGTCCTGGATCGGCTGCTTGCAAGGCAAACACCGCTGTGCTATCTCTCTGGGCCCTAGGATGAGGTCTTAATTGAAAGATAGCACATCATCACTTATCCTTAGTACTATGCCTGCAACAGTGTCTCACGTATATTTAAAGAATAAATGCACAACCTATAGAGCTAGTATAGTGGGTAGGGCATTTTTCTTGCACAAAGCTGATTTGTGAATGATCCCTGGCACCATATATATTTCCCCAGGCACACCAAGAAAGCCCTCTGAGTACAAAGCCGGAACGATGTCCTTCGTATTGCTTGGTATAACCTCCAAATTAAAAATTAATAGATAATAATAGTCAATAACCTTAAAGATTACTATGTAGGAGTCATTATACTCAAAGATTTGCAAAGATAATCCTACTTAATCTTCACAATAATTTTATAACTAAAGAGTTTATAAGATTATTTCTACTTTTCACAGATAAATTGAAATACAGAGAGGTTAAGTATTCTGTTGGTAGTATATGGCAAAGACCATGCTCTCATTCTAGAGTAGAATGAAGGAATAAAAGAATAAATGAATGAAGAAATAATTTTCTTATGCTGTGATTCCAGGAATAATTTAAGGATATTATAAAGCCATACCCTCTGATAATATTCCTCTAGGTAGAAGACTTCTATTATTTCAGAAATAAGCCTGAATTATAAAAAGCATTGGTATGCCACATTTATTGAACACAGTTTTCGTTATCTATCATGTGTTCTCAATCTACTATACAAACGTAGGTTTTTGTCTATACTTTCCTTCAGTATAGTACCTGCAGAATAGCAATTTAAGCTCATTATTTTACTGTTATTCTGCAATGTCATTGTGAAACTAGAGAATTTTGGAGAAAGTCTAAATTCTCAATGGTTATGAATCATGTATAATTAATTTACAGGTCTATAAAAGGCATTCAAATTTAAGACTCTGATCTAAAGATGAGTGTAATTGCACCTGGTTTGAGATGATTTTTCATTCTGTGACTCCATTTTCATTTTACTACCACTTAACTTTGCGTTGTTTAATTGGTGCTCTGAAGAATGATGTTTGCAGCCTATGATTTTACACTGAAACAGCCTCCTTGTAAATACCACACAGCTTCAGCAGCATTCTCTTGGGCTATGCAGGTAAAAACGTATTATTTACAGAAGGAAAGGTAACCCAGATTCTGGTGATGCTGATGTGATTTGGGAGACATTGTTTGCAGAGAACAAATGGAATTTATAGCAAACTGAAAATATTCCCATCTCAGAACTTTGCTTTAGTGCCTATCTCATCATGACCCCAAAGAATATATTGCATAGAAATATTTCCTTCTCTTTGAAAGATCTCCAAACCATCTGGAAAATCTTTTGTCTATTGCTTTTACAAATGACATTCTGGCTCATAAGCAAATTGTTAAGGGGGAAGGCAACCAACATGGCAACTAACGATCCTTGCTCATTTGCTTCATTAGATAAAATAACATAAGAACACCTAACACAGAACCTGGCTTTGAACAGAGACTGAGATTAGTTGTGGCATGCACGGCAAATCATCATAATGTTAAACATAAAGATTAACATGCTTTTCAATGAATTCTGCAGATCTCTTTAACAATATATGTTGCTTCTCTGTTAGAATATATATTCAAAGTTCAAGACAATTTCAATTTGCTGCAAGGTGACAGGTTAAGACCTCAGTTCTATTGACCTTTAATTTATAGGAATTGCAGGCACTTTTACCCTCTAGTCATGTATTTCTGACACTGAAATCAGAAAAGTACAGGCCTGAATTTCGTCTTGAAACATTATTTTCTTAAAGGAGAGACTGAGTTCTCAGAAGTAGCTAAACGGGATGTAAGATCTTTTGCAATTTTCAAGAGAAAGGGCACTCTATGTGGTGCAAATGGGATGCTCAGAGAAAACTATAATGCAGGTGGAACATTTCTCATCTTCATAACTCTGACAGCAGACTCCATATGCAAGTCCTCTTCAGGTTAAGCATAAACGCAACCAGAACCACTTTTATGTGAAAAAAAAGGAAAAGGAAAAAGAAAAAGAAAAACTTCCAGGGATGCTTTCCTGGTTCAATCTGTCACTGAACAGTGAAGGTACTAACTTTCTATTCTGTTCTTTCATAAAGTTAGACACTTTAATTCTATAGAGAACACTTATTTTGACCACTCAGATTCAACTCAGTGAAGAAATTAACACTGTTTTTAGGATGTATTAGGATTAAGTAATTAAGATATCAGAAGTTTGTGTGTGTGTGTGTGTGTTGTATTCCATGGGAAAAACAAGTTATTATTTTTGAAATTGTATGATTTGGGACTGCTAACAGTATATATATCTATACATCTTTGCCTTGTTTAGAACAGGGCATGAGAACTTCTTGCTGAACTCTTCTGGGATCTTTTTTTCTCTGGATTTGGACAAGTTTTACTGTAGAAGATAACTAACAGCTAAATGATTTGAGGGCTCAAAAATTCCATCTTGCTTCAAAGTGGAGCAACTCTATATGTCTGAAGTTATACTTCAAAACTCACTGTGGAATCGGGTAAGAGAAATATGTGAGTTTATTGAACTCTTATTTTTGGTCCTCTTCTCTTCCTGTCTGTCCTGGGGCACTCCTTATGTTATACCTGAGATTCACTGCTCACAGGCTTTCTTTTCTAAGAGTAGACTGTGATAACTTTTATCTGGTGTAAAGCATGGGTTCAAAGATCTCTAGCTTAGTTTCCTTCTGCTCCTTCCTCCAGCAACTATATATAATTCCTAGATTTTTTGTTCTGAGAAAAATATTATTATAAAAACTCCAGAACCAGTACCAAAACATTGAAATATGTGTAGAATGAATTAGAAAATTCTGTCAAGTTATTTGCCATATGTACCCAAATGTTTTAAGTTTTGCATTCAGTTAAAGAAATACAAGAAAATTAAAAAGCAACAGAAAGAAAACAATGGAGAACAAGGTCTGTCAATAGAAAGAAAACCTTGGAGAACAGGGACTATTAATTCACAGAAAAGGAAACTGGAATGGCCAAGACACACATGAAAAAATTAATCTCAGTAGGAAAAATGAGATTTTGAATCTATTCCTTAGGCAAAATTAAAATGTCTAATAATATTGGTTTTGGCAAAAATATGAAACAGTTTCTCATCTCACTGGGATGAATGTTCATTAACATTGCCACTTGAATTGAAATTTCTAAGTATTTTGTAGGCTTGAGGATATTTTGTAATTCATCAATGATATCATCGAGAATTTACTACTCATGACTGTCACAGACAATCAAGAATTTTCTTGGCAGCATTATTGTCAAAGCAAAAGCAAACTAAAAAAACTTGAGAGCAACCTTAATATTGTTATTTAATAAGTAAAGCCTTTGAAGCATGTTTGTGGAATGAATACCAGAATCTCTAAAAATGGATGTAATAGAACATGTCGTACATTATATACTGAATATAATGTGAAGAAGAATGCAGTTGTGAGAAGTATATTCAGTATAATGTTTTAACTGCTATAGTTCAAAATTTCTATAGGTGTCTCCTCTAAATATTCAGAAATGTAGATATGTACAAATACAGATGCAAAGAGAGACTTTAACCTTAATCTAGAAAAAGAAGAGACCCTCTAATGAACATTAGCAGAGATGAGGGTTTCAACATCATTTGTAATGTTTGAACTTTTCTCCATAAAATTTGGAGCAAACATAGGAAAAATCTTAAAATGCATTCTCTCTGACTTGTGAGAATAATAATCATTTTTCTCTAAGCTTTCTCTTAATGTAAAAAATATGCTGAAAAATAGAACTCAACTACTGGGCATAAAACTTAAAGGGCAGAGCTCCGCCCCCTTCCTCCCTCCACGGAGCACCGCCACCCGAGTGCTCTGAGCCTGGTCGCCACCCTCCCGACCTACAGATGGGCAATACAGCTGAGCCCCCCTGAACCCTGAATTGGAGCTTGGACCCCAAGGGGCGGAGGGAAGTTGTCGGCCCTTCCTGAGGGGGCAGGAACTCGATTGACTCCTAGGCAGGGGAGGAGCCAAGGGAGCTAGGCTCAACAGTGGCCTCATCCATTGTGGCCAGGAGTGGAACTCCACTGGCTGGTAGGTAGAGGGAGAGGGTAATTGAGGCTGCACTTGCACTGGAAGAAGTGAGAGGGGCCAAACCTCACTGAACTCACCCAACTCAAAAGCGAGCTGAAATCTGAAGAAATTGCACTCCAAGCCAAACCAATAAATGAAAAGAAATATGAGTAAACTAAGGAAGACTTTAACACCTGTGGACCTGGAGAGAAATCCTAACAAATTCCCAAGCCCACCAAAACACACAGACACAACAGAGGGACAGTTAAAAGAAGCCACGAGAAAGGAAATACAAGCCATGGTGAAAGAAATGAGAGAGTCACTATCCAGAGAGTACAACAAATCCATGGAGGAACAAATAAACAAACTTAAAGAAAACATACTACAAGACATGAAAGAAATCATACAAAGAGAATTGAAGGAAATAAAAGACAAGGTAGAAAGCCACATGAGCAAAATCACACAGTTGGAGAAGCACATAGAAGAATTCAAAGGAAAACTGCAAGCAAAAATCAACCAAGAAGCCAACAAGGAAATAAAAGGCAAGGTACTGGAAGAAAAAGTTCAATATTTTCTGAACAAAGACAAAAGAAATAATCTAAGATTTGTAGGTATACCAGAAGGGGAGGAAATAGGGAAAGGGGAAGAACAAGTAGTCAGGGAAGTAATAGCAGAAAACTTTCCCACCCTCTGGAAAGAAGCTTCAGTGTAAATGCAGGAAGTGAAGAGAGTTCCTAATAAAATAGACCCTAATAAACTAACACCAAGACATAATAACCTAAATGACCAAAAACAATGAGAGAGATGACTCCTTAAAGCAATAAGGGAGAAAAAAAGTCCTCAAGTACAAAGGAAGGGACATAAGAATCAAACCAGATCTCCCATTTGAAATAATCCAAGCAAGAAGACAGTGGAATGACATATTTAAACACCTGAATGAAAGAAATTTCCAACCTAGGGTCCAATACCCAGCAAAACTCTTATTCATAATGGAGGGCAGACTAAAAACATTCTCAAACAAAAACAAACTTACATTATTTGCGCAAACAAAGCCGATCCTAAACGACGTACTCAAAGATGAATTACAAAATCCAAACCCCTGATTGTAACAACAACCACCCTACACAACCGTCCTCTCTCTCAATAATCTCCCTAAATGTTAACGGACTAAACTCTCCCATTAAGAGACACATAGTGAGGCCTCCCCATGTGCCAGCGGCCTTTTGGTCCGGCCTAGGGTCAGGGGGGCCCGGACCTGGGTCTCCCGACCCCCCTCTCCCCCATTCCTCCGGATCTCCAGGTGGGTTCCTGGAAGGAGTTGACGGGGCACCCTGGGTTTTCCCCACTCCCAGGCCAGGCCCGGACACTGGCCTGGGGTGGGGTCAAATCCCTGTCCTTCGGGCTTGGGAAGGTCCCTCTCCCTTCCTGGAGCAGGATTTTTAGCCGGCATGGACGGGCAGCTGGCAGGCCTCCCCATGTGCCAGCAGCCTTTTGGTCCGGCCTAGGGTCAGGGGGGCCCGGACCTGGGTCACCCGACCCCCCTCTCCCCCATTCCTCCGGATCTCCAGGTGGGTTCCTGGAAGGAGTTGATGGGGCACCCTGGGTTTTCCCCACTCCCAGGCCAGTCCCGGACACTGGCCTAGGGTGGGGCTTAGGGGGTGGAGTTTGATCTGGTGGGTGGCAGATAGCTGCTCAGCTATACTCAGGCTGTCACTGGAAATTTCATACCAGTCTACATTTTGCAAACCCAACCATCGGTACCCCAGATTTACCCTTCTTAACTTTAGTAACACATAGTTTTAATCTCTGACCTAAGACATACAGTAGTTCTAACAAATCTCAGAACTATTTAGAAGGACACAAATTGAACACATATTGAACACATATATCTCTTGAATACTTTATGGGTATTTTCTTTAACTGATGTAACTTTCTATATATTTTTCTACCATGATGTTTCTATCCACTTTTCATCTTGTCTTTTCTTTGTAAGCTGTATAGTAAGGATTGTTGTTGGAACTGTCCCTCAGTTTGATGCCTATGATTGAACTATGTCATGGAAATTGCTGGTCTTGTCCCTATTGCCTCCAGATGCACCAATAATGCTTCATGGCATTGATCCTTGTTTGCATAGACACATTAAAATGGGAAAACACCATACATATAGATAAGTTCTTATCTAATAAATCTCAGTACAATGTACCTTACACCCTGAACATTGATATAATAACCTGGCACAGGCCTCAGAAGAATGGGCTTCCTCCATTCACGCCGGAACCAGGCAAGCTATCTACGAAACATCCAAGGTCTTTTATAGCAACAGCTGGAAGCAGTCCTCTACCAGGAAAGACACTACCAAGGGTCTGACATCGACCCCCTAAAAAGAGACTTCCTTTTACACTGAGAAGACTTGACAACATCAATGACCTGCTCTACAGGACATGGTTCTCTCTAGTGCCCCATAAGTGTGAGGTGAAACGAGAGCATGCTCTGCACCATCCTGACTGCAATATGGGATATGCAGACTCCAGGATCTATAATACAGAAGCATGATACCAACAACAGAGACTATGTGAGGAATGGAGGTGTATTGCTACTACAGACGATGACTTGAATTGGACAAACTAGTTTGCCTGGAGCCTAGAGTCAGTCCTGTGCCAGGAAACTTCAGGGGTAGGGTCTCCTTGTATTTAGACCATAATTTGTCTTTCCAAGTCCCTTATGTTTTGGTGGGCCTATGCAAACAAATGCCACTTTAATACCGTTTTTTACTAAGTTCCCTTGACGCTAATCCTTAAGAAAAATAACCCACTAAAACTTTTGAGGTTAACTTAAACTAGTTAGCATGTGCATGGAACTAGAGAAATGTACTTTGCCCTCAATGTTTAAGGAGTTACATAAGTCTAATGTCTTTAGATTATATTGTGTGCTGCTAAGAAATAGTATGTACTACAACTGGGGATTTGAGGGACAAAGTAATTGTATTGTACATGGGTTTAGTTTTATTTTTCTTAATGTTCTTTGGCTGAAAGTTCAAGGCTGGGATATCATCGATGGGAATACTGTGAATTTTGTTTATGGGTGATTGGGCTTCCACTGTAACTTTACCCTGTCCTCTTTCTTTGCATCTTTGTTGTCATAATTAAAATAAAAATAATAATTAAAAAAAAAGAGACACATAGTACAGAACTGGATTAGAAAACATAAACCGGACTTCTGCTACCTGCAAGAAACTTATATACAAATACAGGACAAGCACAGGCTTAGAATAAAAGGATGGAAATAAATTATTCAGGCTAATGGAAAACAAAAAAGAGCAGGAACAGCCATTCTTATATCAGACCAAATTGCATTCAACTTCAAGAAAGTGAACAGAGGCAAAGAGGGTCACTACTTACTGATCAGGGGAACACTAGATCAAGAAGTACTAACCCTGGAAAATATGCACCTAATGTAGAGCTAGCAAAATATGTGAGGCAACTGCTCTCAAACCTGGAGAAACACATGAAGAGAAATGTGGGAGATCTTAATACCCCACTATCCCCCTGGATAGATCCACCAAACAGAAAAACTGCAAAGAAATAAGAATCCTAAATTAAAAATTAGAAGATCTAGGGCTAATAAACTTATATAGGACCCTCCATCCTCAGAAAACAGAATGAACATTCTTCTCAAGCCCACATGGAACATTCTCCAGAATAGACCATGTCTTAGAATACAAATCTAATGCATATAAGACCACAATTGTAAGGATCATTAGAAGCACCCTATCAGATCACTATGCAACAGAGGTCAAAATTGACTGCAAGAAGAAGCAATGAAGGAAAACTAGTACCTGGAGATTAAACAACATGCTGCTCAACAACAGCTGGATCAAACAGAAACTCAAGGAAGAAATAAAAGACTCCTTGAGACAAAGGATAATAAAGAGCAACTAGTCAAAATTTGTGGGACACAGCAAAAGCAGTAATTAGGGGGAAACTCATAGCAATACAGGCCTATGTCAAGAAAGAGGAAAAATGAAAAAAATCAACAACTTAAAGGATCATCTCAAGGAATTGAACAACAGCAGCAAAGAAATCCAACCACAACCAGAAGGCAAGAAATAATAAAAATCAGAGCAGAAATAAACAACATAGAAACTATGAAAACAATACCAAAAATCAATGAGACCAGGAGTTGGTTTTTTGAAAAAATAAACAAGATAGACAAACTACTCGCAAAACTCACCAAAAAAAAAAAAGAGGGAAACACCCAACCCCAAATCAGTAGGATCACAAATGAAAGGGGAGAGATTACAACAGAACCCCAAGAAATACAACATATCATGAGATCATATTATGAACAACTATACTCAGTCAGACTAGAGAACCCAGTAGAAATCAACAGATTCCTGGAAAAATACCATCTTCTGACACCGTAAAAGGAAGACCTAGAAAGCCTAAATAGACTAATAACTCCAGATTCCTGGAAAAATACCATATTCTGAGACTGGAAAATTAAGACCTAGAAAGCCTAAATAGACCAATCACTCAAGAGGAAATTGAAGATTTAATTAAGAAACTCCCTAAGAACAAAAGTCCAGGCCCAGATGGATTTACAGGTAAATTATATCGAACATTCTGAGAAGACTTACTACCACTTTTACATAGAGTCTTCTAAACCATTGAAAAAACAGGAACCCTCCTCAACTCCTTTTATGAGGCTAATATCACACTCATTCTCAAAGATGGCCAAGACACCACCAAGAAAGAAAACTACAGACCAATCTCACTAATGAACATAGATGCAAAGATACTCAGCAAAATCTTAGCAAACCGAATCCAGAAATTCATCAAAAAGATCATACACCATGACCAAGTGGGTTTTATCCCAGGAATGCAAGGTTGGTTCAACATACGCAAATCAATCAACATCATACATCACATCAAAAACAAGAAAGATAAAAACCACATGATCATATCAATTGATGCAGAGAAGGCATTTGATAAAATCCAATACTCTTTCATGTTGGAGACACTCAGCAAAATATGGTTAGAAGGAACCTTCCTCAAAATAGTTACAGCTATCTATGAAAAACCCTCAGCCAACATTATCCTTAATGGCAAAAAACTAGAAGCATTTCCACTAAGGCCAGGAACTAGGCAAGGCTGTCCACTCTCTCCACTCTTATTCAATATAACATTACAAGTCCTAGCAATAGCAATCCGACAAGAGAAGGGAATCAAAGAAATCCAAATTCTGAAAGAAAAAATCAAACTTTCTCTATTTGCAGACAATATGATGATATACATCGAAAACCCTAAAGAGTACACTCTTTAGTAAAACTCCTAGAAACAACCAATACAGCAAAGTGGCTGGCTACAAAGTCAATACACAAAAGACAGTAGTGTTTCTCTATACAAATAACGAAGTTTAGGAGAGAGAGATTAAAAATACAATTCCATTTAAAGTAGTATCAAAAAATATCAGGTACCTAGGAATCAACCTTAAAACTGAAGGAGCTATTCCAGGGAAACTTCAAAACACTTCAGAAAAAAATTGAAGAGGATCTAAATAAATGGAAGAACATCCCATGCTCATGGGTAGATAGAATTAACATAGTCAAAATGACTATCCTATCCAAACTAGTATAGGGATCCGGGGTCTCAAACTCACAGCCCGCGTGCCACAAATGGCCCTATGTACAAAATGTGTGGCCCTACCCTAGAGGAATCTTTTTTGTTTTGTTTTGTTTTAGTTGTTTGGTCACATGCCCCAATGTTCAAGGCTTACTACTGACTTTGCACTCAAGGCTCACCCCGACTTTGCCTCCTGCAGCCCTCAGGTAAATTGAGTTTGAACCCCTGATATAGATTTAATGCAATCCCTATCCAAATTCAGACATCATTCTTTAAACAATTAGAGCAATAAATCACAAAATTTACCTGGAACCACAAAAGACATAGGATAGCAAAACACGTAGTGAAAAACAAGAAGCTGGGTGGCATCTCTTTACCTAACCTAAAAATATACTATAAAGCCATAGTGATCAAAACATCATGATACTGGAACAAAGACAGGACCTCAGACCAGTGGGTCAGAACAGAATTCCCAGACATAAACTCCTAAATATGCAGCCAACTAATATTTGACAAAAGAGCCAGGAACTTGAAATGGAACAAAGAAAGTCTCTTCAACAAATGGTGGTGGTACAACTGGAAAACCACATGTAAAAAATTGAAAATTGACCCATACCTCACTCTTTATACAAAAGTCAACTCAAAATGGATTAAAGACCTTGAAATCAGATCCGAATCTGTAAAGTTTATTTAGAATTAAATAGGCAGAACACTCAAAGATCTTTATATCAAAAAGGTCTTCAAGGATGGAGCACCAATGGCAAAAAATTTAGCATTAAACATAAACAAATGAGACTACATCAAAGTAAAAAAACGTCTGCATGTTGAAAGATACACTACTTAACACAAGAAGACAGTTAACTGAATGGGAAAAAAAATCTTTGCACTCAGCATGTCAGATAAAGGGCTGATATCTAGAATATACAAAGCACTCAGCAAGCTGAGCACCCCAAAACCAAACAAAGCCATAAAAAATGGGGAGATAAAATAAATAGACACATCTCGGAAGAATACAGAAGAATAGCCAACAAACACATGAATACATGCTCACATTCACTCATCATCAGGGAAATCCAAATCAAGACAACTATGAGGTACCACCTTACACCAGTGAGGATGGCTCACATCAAAAATAATGGGAATAATCTCTGTTGGTGGGGATGCGGTATGAAAGGCACTCTCATACACTGCTGGTGGGAATGCCCCCTAGACCAACACCTATGGAGAAAAGTCTGGAGAGTGCTCTAATAACTCAGAATTGAGCTGCAATTTGACCCAGCAATTGCTCTCCCAGGTATCTACTCCCAAGGTGGAAGGACATTCATTCCAAAGTATGTGTGCACCCCACTCTTTATCACAGCACTCAGTATAATAGCCAGGTCTTGGAACCAATCTCAATGTCCAACAACAGATGAATGGATCATTAAGATGTGGTATCTATACACAATGGAATACTACATGGCAGTCAGAAATGATACAATCACAGACTTCGCAGCAACGTGGATAGTTCTAGAACATACTATGTTAAACGAAGCAAGCTAGAAGACGAAAGATAAACACAGAATGATAGCACTATTCTGAAGCACCTAGAACATACACCTTATATACAACTAATACACAACAATCAAAAAATAGGGTTTAATAGAGTAGAAACTCCAAACACTGTAACAATCAGCATATGAAAGAGGAACAACAAAAACTCTTGACTACACATTATACCAATAAGAAACCAGCAACAGCAGAAAGAGCAGCATAGAGAGAACAGGTTTGTAATCAGCCTCTACAACAAAGACCCACAATAATCCATTAGGGATCTTATACAGGATCACAGGTAAAGAATACCATGGGAAATTACTGACCTCAATGGAAGCATCCCATAACAATATGTTTTAATGACTTAATCTTACTATATTTAAAATAACCTCTTAGCTTTTCTGTCAACAGGCATTCTTTGATACAAAGGGTGGACAAACTAAGATGGCATCTCGGGGCTCAGTCACACGAGATAACATACCCAGCTTGTGTTACAAGAATATCTCAATAAAACTCTTTAACATACCCTTTATCTCTAGGTTATACCTTCTTTTAGGACTTGAAGCATGTGACCAGCCAGATCACTGAAGCAGCACTGTGACCTTCAGACTTATACTACAGGCTCTACTCATTGAACACATCCAAGCAAACTAGCATTCCCTTGTTCTTTTTTCCTCTCTTCTCACTAATTTCTTTTATTATTATTATTATTTATTATTATTATTTTTATTTTTTATTCTCTCCTGCCCCTTCCATATGCATTTTCCTTTCCCCCCTCTGGAAATATGACTATCTCTTCACCCCTCAATCCCATCCAGATTTCCCACCTTATTACAATTCTTCACCCTCAGTTCTTATTCAAGTAGGCATCAAGACTGACCTCCTACCCCAACAAACCAGTACCTAGCACCCAAGTAAAGGGACACCCAGTCAACCCACACCTCGTCCCTGGCAAGGAAAGGCAACCAACTCCCCTGCTGACTCATGCTACTTGACCCTTCTTACCAACTCCTCCGAACTTGGACTGTTACTTGAAACTGAACTTAGCTCTATAAGGATCCCCAATGCAAGAATTCTTCCCAAGACCTCCCTGCCGCAAATTGTTTGCCAATCTCAAGAAGGTCAGGGTGTGTGATGAAAGGGCGCCCGGGAACCCACACACCACAAGAAAATCTCAAAAGACAATAGGAAAACCTACACTTCCATCATAAGTATAAGTCCTGTATTACAGTACCTCTTAACTGCTTTGCTCCAAAAGTAGTCTCTTGCATCACTTTGTTCCTTTAATTACTCTTTTATTTCATTTTTCTACATCTTTTATATATATATATATATATATATATATATATATATACACATGTTGGCTCATATATTTTTATTTTATTTTTACCTTTTTTTGGGGTGTGACCAGTTTTTGTTTTCTTCTCTCTCCATCCCCAAACACACCGGCAATATAATGTAGTACCATTTCTCCCTGCAAAGGCACACTAAAAAGGGGAAATCTTACGTATAAAAACGAGCTCTTATATACTAAGGATAAGAACTCATACTTGTTTACATTAGAGGGGGAAATAAGGGAGGTACCAAGACCAAACAGCTTTAAGATCACTAAGTAGTAAGCTAGGCACAGAGAGGACCACTCATGCTAGCAGCCTCCGGGGGTGAGGGAGGCAGGACGGGAACGGAGGTGGAGGGAGGACAATTCAGTGATGGAAATTCCCCTAATTTTATGTTAATATGTACCTAAAATATTATTGTCAATGATATGTAAGCCACTATGTTTAAAATACAAATATATTATTAATAAAAAAGCTCAAAGGGCTAGAGAGCAAGCTTCTTTTTTTTTTAATTGTGATTAATGTTACAACTCTTTCACAGTAATGTTTAAGGTACATAGTGACATTGAATCAGAGATATTCCAACCACCAGTATTGTTTTCCCTCCAACCCTGTTCCCAGCATCCCCCATCGTTGTCCCCTGGACTGCTAGTATAAATGGTTCCCTCCTGTTTATAGCTTGTTGAATATTAGGTATCGGTTCTGTTGTCGTTGACTTTGGGTTTGATGTTTAAGTCTGAGCATTTTTTATTTCTACTCAATGTTCATAAAACTGTTTAATTCTGGTACCATCCATTTCCCCCCTCAATTTATGAGGTAGAACAAAATGATTCAAGTTATGTGGCTCTGTTTGGAAAAAAAAGAAAATAAAAAAAGAAAAAAACAAAAACAGGAATATAAAAAACAAAACCAACAAACAAAAAACTGGGAGGAGTCGATATAGAGATTATAAATATCAATTAAAAAAAAGGAAAAAAAATAATCACAAAAAAGTAAAAAAAAGCACATCCCAAAAACCCAAGACACAAAAATCAACAACAACCAAGTAGACAAAACACAAAAAGAAACAAAAATATTACACAAAAGACCATAACCAGCAACTACAACAAAAGCACCATAGCAACAAATGCAACAACCAAACAACAACCACCAGACCAAAGGGGAAACAAAAAAAAGAAAATACAAAAGGAAGGAGGGCTGGTGTGGTAAGTTTTTGTTTTTAGTTAGTTTTAGTGATTTTTTGGGGGAAAGGGGCGTCTTTGGGCCACATCCAGCTGCGCTTCCTGTCTCTCTGCTCAGAAATCTCGCCTGGCAGGTAAAGGGGACTATGTGGGATACCAGGATTTGAACCACCACCTGTCCCGAATGCAAGGCAAATGCCCTATTGCTGTGCTATCTCTCAGCCCCCCCCTTTTTTTTTACATAGGCACAGTAAATATTGAGGAAATTAGAAAGGGAAGTCGCTTGGCCTAAGAGTCAGGGTTTCTCTGCCCTTGAAGCATATTCCCATATTTATGGGAATAACTACCTGCTCTGTACACACTCACCCCAAGGAATTTTTTCGGTGCCATGGAACTTTCTGCTCAGTTGTGGCTGATAGTATCAGGCCTCAAACTAGTATTTGCACAAGTCATCGGATGAAGCCTGAATAGCTCTTTCTTTATGGTTCTAGCAGTTCTGTTCCATTACTGTTGTTGTAATCAGTCTTCTGTAATTGGTGGTCTTGGTTTTTGCACAGATTCTAGGGCAAGCCTAGATAGAATCTTTCATTGTGTTTCCAGATCTGCTCTGTTGCAGTTGTCAAAGTCAGAGCTCTGGAATTAGAGATCTTGTTTATTGTACAAATCTTAAGACGAAGCCTAGGCGAGGGTCTTTCTTATTGGTCCCAGGATAAATTCTGCCCAGTTATGGTTGTCAAAGTCAGTCTTCTGTTGTTAGTGGTCTTGGTTTTTGCATAGATCAAAGGATGACATGTCCTCTGATTTCATCTTACCCTTAGGTGATTAGAAGGCCAACCTGCTCTTAAATCAAGTTGTTGCCATTTCCTTGTTGTCAGGATGTCATAGGAAAACAGGCACAAGTTGGTGCTAGAGTGGTATTAAGAATTTCCCAGGGGTAGTTTGGTTCCTGGTGCTGTCACAGGGAACTGTGTCCATTCTATATTTGGGCTCTAGGGCATGGGATTGGACCATTGCTGTCTGATCACATGAAGTCTACGTTGGGTCCACATGACACATGTTCAGGGTGGGAGTTACCCCTGTATTATAAAATGTATGGGTTCTTATCCCTAGTAGATAAGAGCTTGTTTCTATACATAAGATTTCCCCTTTTGTTTAGCAAAAAGGAATGGTGCCATGTTATATTGCTGGTGCATTTGGGTGTAAGAAAATCTGGCTACACCATCTACACCATGACCTGAAATTTAATTCCTGGCAAAATATTTTCTTGTACATTTTCATACTAAGCAGAACCAAAACAGGTGATGTTAAAGAAAAAAAAGAAAAAGATATAAATAATAAAAGAAATATATTAAAAAATATTGGAGAAAAATACAGTGATGTAAGAGGCAACCTTACATTTGGGGATAAGCAGGCTCAGAGGTATTATTATAAAGCTATTAAACATATGAGGGAAATATAGGCTTCCTTGTTGTCTTTCGAGATATTCTTGTTGGAAGTGAAATCCAGGGCACATTTTCATCACACACTCTGGTCCTGTTGTGCTTGATAAATGATTTGCAGCAGAAAGGGATCAGGTAGAATCCTTGCCCTGGGGGTCCTTTGGGAGCTGAATCTGGTATCAATCAACAGTCCACATTTGGGAAAGTGAGAAAAACGGCCACACAGCATGAGTCAGCAGTAATGTTGGTTGTAGTTTCTTGCTGGGGCACGAGATGTGGGGCTGAATAGGAGTCCTTTCTTTTTTTTTTTAATAATATTTTATTTAAACACCTTAATTACAAACATGATTGTGGTTGGGTTTCTGTCATATAAAGAACAACCCCCCATCACCAGTGGTGAAAAGGTGTCCTTTCACTTTGGGAGCTCAGTGATGACTTATTGGGGCAGGAGGTCAGACTAGGTATCTAATGAGTTAAGAACTGAGGGTGAAAAGAGATAAATAAGGAGATATATTAGATCATAATTGGGGGATGAGAGGATAGAAGGATTTCTGAGGGGGGAAAGGAAGCTTCTGTATAAGAAATTGGGATTCAATCCCTTGCACTCCATGGTTCCCTGAGTACCAAGTATTCCAAGTATGGAGTAGCCACAATCTATATAGGCCATGTGTAGTCATAATGAATAAACAAAGAAATAATTATATTGCAGTGCTGATGACAACTCTGGGGTCAGGGTTTATGCTTAAGCAAGGACACAAGTTCAATTCCTGACAGCTCAAAAACTGAAGTTTTATTCCTGCCATCACCAATGTCCCCAGTACAAGTGGTCATATCCCTGGAGGTCCTTGAACACTGCTGACTTGCCCCTGGTTTCTTGCAACCCTCTTGGCCTAATCAGTATACATTATTGACCAAACATTGAACCATCTGTCCCAGTTGGCTGAGTTTTTCTGGGAGTGGACCCAGATCCTCTGGACATTGGTTGGTACTCATCTCCCTTCCCAATAGAACATTTCATTGATTTCTATAAATAATTTGTACTTGCATTAATAATGAAATATTTTCTTGTTGTGTATGTTCACACCACTCTGATTTCAGGTCTAACTTTAATAAATTCCTTACTAATATATACAACATCATTAAATCCTAAATCCATCTCAGTTTTTCTGTTTTCCATGAAATTTCCTGGATGACATAGAAGGATTTGATCAAAATCCTTTATTAAAAACTGCAGCACCCTTATTAGACCAATGACATGATTATAATTACTTTATACATTTTTATCTTTAAGTTTATCTTTAAGTGTTTTAATATTGTCTACTTTTTTAGAATTTTTATAGAATTTTAATAGAATATTTTTATATATTTTATAGAATAATTTTTATAGAAGTAACACCTCTTATGTATCACATAAACTTTTGTAAACAACTCTACATAATGTAAATGATGTCTAGCAATAATTTTACCCAAGATTTTTTAAAATTATAACCAGATGATTCAACATTTTTGAGTGTCTTTCTGTGTTAGTAACTCAGAATATAAAATGCCGTTAAGCAGAACTATTTCTAAGATACATATATTTTGGTTGGTTGAATTAGATTGTGGCATATATGTACATTTCTTGTTACATTCATTTAGCCTATGCAACCAACAAAGGCTTATCAAACACCTCTGAAGTAGTTGCTCTATTTAAGGCTAGAGACATAATAATAATCATGAAAATAAAAATACATTTCCCTGGTATTTATGACTGATTCAGCTTGAACTACAAAAAGTGATTTGTGTCTGACAAAAGACTTCTAAGACTCTGCCTGGTACCAAAGGAGGATTTGCAAATTTAGCTTGAACTGGATTAATACAATTTTAGATTTTTGAAGGAAATGAAGATGTGGTTTTAGGAATCATATCTACGTGTTTATTTTATTTCTTCTCCTTGTTGATCTTTAATTTTCAGTAAATGTATTATTTAGTAATACTATTAAATATAATTTTGATTATTTTTTATCAAACAGATCTTTCTTTTTAAGAGTGATTCCTGAAACTATAGTGTTAATTATTTCTTATCCCCAGATATCAACAGTTTTTCCTTGAGGAAAATGGGACAAGTTTACTGTTTCTTATATTATCAAGGAGAAAGGTAATTCTTAGAAAGTATCAACGTCTTGAAAAGGAAGCTAAAATGAGAAAACAGAATATCTGTTTTATTTTATTTTTGGTTTTTGGGTCACACCCAGAAGCACTCAGGGGTTACTCCTGGCTTTACACTCAGAAATCTCTCCTGGCAGGCTCAAGGGACCATATGGGATGCCGGGATTTGAACCACTGTCCTTCTGCATGCAAGGCAAATACCTTACCTCCATGCTATCTCTCTGGCCTCGAACACGGAATTTCTGACTCAGAAAAGAAAGCTTTGTATTTTATTATGCTACTCTTTATGTATCAAAAATTTTAGAAAGCCAGAGATTGTGAATAAGACACTTTTTAACCATCATTTTGAACCAAATAATTCTTTATTGTGATAGAAGGAAATAGTCATTGTGGAATATTCCTAGGTGAGGACCTGGTAAGGTGAGTTATATCCTACAGGGTTAAATATCCTCTTTAAGATTCAGTGCTTAAGAGTATTTCTCAAAATAATTTTATTTTTCAATGGCCCTCATGAAATCTGGGCATGGAGAAATAGTGTACTAACCAGGCTCACCCATTTTCATTTGAACTATATAACAAATTCTGACCAAATGAATTTATTTTTTATTTATTTTGTATAATAATTATTTTTATTTTGGCCAAAGTGGATTACATATCTTTCACAGTAATATTTTAGGTACATATTGACAATGAATCAGAGAATACCCACCACCAAAGTTGTCCTCCCTCTATCCCCATTCCCAGCATGCATCCCATATTCCCCTCCCTCCCCCCTCCGGGCTGCTAGTATAAGTGGTCCCCTCTGTGTCTAGCTTGTTGTAGATTGGGTATTGATTTTGTTGTCATTGTTTTGGGTTTGATGCTTAAGTCCGATCATTTTTATTACTACTTAGTGATAATAGAACTGTTTGGTCTTGGTGCCCTTTATTGTTTCCCCCTCAATTTGAAAGGCAGAACAAAATAGTTCAAGTTATGTGGTTCTGTTTGAGGAAAGGAAAAAATAAAATGGGGGTAAAAATCAAACAAGCAAAAAATGGGTGGGGTCCTTCTAGAGGTTATAAGTATTAATTTGAGACAAGAAAGGTAAAAAGGAAGAGAAATACATCAACAATACAAAAAGAAAAATCAAACAAAAAATTCAAAATGCACCACAGCAACACACTAACCATGGTCCTGAAATAAAAAAACAACAAAGCACAGAAATGATAACAGCAACAACAATAACAACCCTCCCAAATTATTTTTTGCTGCCTTTCTTTTTCTTTTTCTTTCTTTCTTTCTTTCTTTCTTTCTTTCTTTCTTTCTTTCTTTCTTTCTTTCTTTCTTTCTTTCTTTCTTTCTTTCTTTCTTTCTTTCTTTCTTTCTTTCTTTCTTTCTTTCTTTCTCTCTTTCTTCTTTCTTTCTCTTCTTTTTCTTTCTTTCTTTCTTTCCTTCCATTCCTTCCTTCCTTCCTTCCTTCCTTTCTTTCTTTCTTTCTTTCTTTCTTTCTTTCTTTCTCTCTTTCTTCTTTCTTTCTCTTCTTTTTCTTTCTTTCTTTCTTTCTTTCTTTCTTTCTTTCTTTCTTTCTTTCTTTCTTTCTTTCTTTCTTTCTTTCTTTCTTTTTCTTTCTTTCTTTCTTTCTTTCTTTCTTTCTTTCTTTCTTTCTTTCTTTCTTTCTTTCTTTCTTTCTTTCTTTCTTTCTTTCTTTTTCTTTCTTTCTTTCTTTCTTTCTTTCTTTCTTTCTTTCTTTCTTTCTTTCTTTCTTTCTTTCTTTTTCTTTCTTTCTTTCTTTCTTTCTTTCTTTCTTTCTTTCTTTCTTTCTTTCTTTCTTTCTTTCTTTCTTTCTTTCTTTCTTTCTTTCTTTCTTTCTTTCTTTCTTTCTTTCTTTCTTTCTTTCTTTCTTTCTTTCTTTCTTTCTTTCTTTCTTTCTTTCTTTCTTTCTTCTTTCTTTCTTTTTCGTTCTGTCTTTCTTTTTCTGTCTCTTTCTTGTTCTTTCTTTCTTTTTCTTTCTTTCTTTCTTTTTCTTTCTCTTTCTTTTTCTTTCTTTCTTTTTCTTTCTTTCTTTTTCTTTCTTTCTTTCTTTCTTTTTCTTTCTTTCTTTTTCTTTCTCTTTCTTTCTTTCTTTCTTTCTTCTTTCTTTCTTTTTCTTTCTTTCTTTCTTTTTCTTTCTCTTTCTTTTTCTTTCTTTCTTTTTCTTTCTATCTTCTTTATTTCTTTTTCTTTCTTTCTTTCTTTCTTTCTTTCTTTCTTTCTTTCTTTCTTTCTTTCTTTCTTTCTTTCTTTCTTTCTTTCTTTCTTTCTTTCTTTCTTTCTTTCTTTCTTTCTTTCTTTCTTTCTTTCTTCTTTCTTTCTTTCTTTCTTTCTTTCTTTCTTTCTTTCTTTCTTTCTTTCTTTCTTTCTTCTTTCTTTCTTTCTTTTTCTTTCTTTCTTTCTTTTTCTTTCTTTCTTCTTTCTTTCTTTCTTTTTCTTTCTTTCTTTTTCTTTCTCTTTCTTTTTCTTTCTTTCGTTTTCTTTCTCTTTCTTTTTCTTTCTTTCTTTTTCTTTCTTTCTTTCTTTCTTTCTTTCTTTCTTTCTTTCTTTCTTTCTTTCTTTCTTTCTTTCTTTCTTTCTTTCTTTCTCTTTCTTCTTCTTCCTCCTTCCTTCCTTCCTTCCTTCCTTCTTTCCTTCCTTCCGTCTTCCTTTTTCATTCCTTCCTTTGTTCCTTCGTTCCTTTCTCTTTCTTTTTCTTTCTTTCTTTCTTTCTTTCTTTCTTTCTCTTTCTTTCTTTCTTTCTCTCTTTCTTTCTTTTTCTTTCATTCTTTCTTTCTTTTTCTTTTTTCTTTCTTTCTTTCTTTCTTTCTTTCTCTCTTTCTTCTTCTTCTTCTTCCTCCCTCCTTCCTTCCTTCCTTCCTTCCTTTTCTTTCTTCTTCCTTCTCTTTCTCTCTTTCTTTCTCTTTCTCTTTCTCTCTCTTTCTTTCTTTCTTTCTTTCTTTCTTTCTTTCTTTCTTTCTTTCTTTCTTTCTTTCTTTCTTTCTTTCTTTCTTTCTTTCTTTCTTTCTTTCTTTCTTTCTTTCTTTCTTTCTTTCTTTCTTTCTCTCTTACTTTTTTTGCATAGGCACAATAAATATTGGGAAAATTAGAAAGGGAATTCCCTTGGCCTATGAGATAAAGGTTTCTGTCCTCTTGAAGTATACTGTCAACGGGAAAAACTACCGACTGCATACTTGTTCATTTCTTCTCCCTTATGTCCTTTTGTGGTGTATGGGAATTTAAATAGAATTTGAGTTAGTAGCTTTCTTCGTCACTAACCATACCTACACCTTGGGGGTCATTTTTTTCCCCTCTGTTTTATAGCAAACAGCCAACTTGTTGTAAAGACCAGTAAAACTAGATATGGTCAAACCCCAATTTCCAGGATAAATGGAATCCAGGATATCTGGAATCCAGATAACTTGAATCCTGGAATCCAGGAGGACTGGAAACAAAAAAACATGTGATACTAAATTGGATGAGAATGGCCATTCCTCATTATAACAACTAAAATTAGGGATTTGATATCTGCCCAAATCAAAATAAATAAAAACTCTTTTTAAAGACTTTAATCATTATAGTAGAATTTCAGTGATTTTTTTTTTCGGGATAATTATTTACCCATCTTCTTAATATTTTCCCTTATTCTTTGTGAATATACTCTTCCATGCATCCTACAGTTTTTCCTACACTAATATCATTTTAAACTGGAGAATATTCTCAAGTAGCTCTCTCTAAAAATATTTATAGTGAATAAAACGTTTGACATCTTGAACATGTGAGTTTCTTTCCTCTTCACTCATAATTGACTTAGTGTGAATGTCACAATCGTAGAATTTCCATTACTTCTCTACTGTCTAACAGTGTAGATCTTGAGAAAATCAGTGGCATTCCAATTCTGTCTCCTTGCTGAATCAAATTTTTATCCTCTGTATTCTCATGATCATCAGGTTCAGTATATTTTCTTGTGTTTAAAAAATTTACGTTTCACTGCTTTCTATCTCCTTTATTCATAACTCATTTTATGAAGTGTTGAACTTTTTCATATGTCTCTAAAAATAGTCCTTTTAAAAATTCTTTATTCTTTTGTTCCCTAATTTTGTAAATTCATTCAATTTTACTTTACTGAGTAGTTTGTCTTGATCATGTTATTAATATTCTTAATTTTAAGAGCCCCTTATTGCTCTTGAGTACTCCTTACACAGCTTAGTAATTGTGATTGTTTCAAGTATGTTTCATTTATTTCTAGATTTTCTATGAATGTCTCACAGGTAAATTTTAGAATTATTTAATTCCTTACTCAAATCACTTTAGCCCTGGCTATTCTGATATTCTTGAATCCTCTTAGGTTCATTTATAAACTATGCTGAAAATAATACTGTCTTAGAGCTTGTTTTTGCACCAGCTCTCAGCTACCCAGGCTACAACAGTCATGGTGCTTCTAAATGCTGAAACTCGGAAATTCTTTTGCAAAATTGGCTTACATCTTGTTGGTATTTTAATTCATAGTCATTTATGTGGAAACTTTCTCTAATTTGTTGAGTCAGAATTAACTCCACATACTTTCACTTTTCCTGAAAATAGCTGATTTGCTGATATTCTGTTGTTCTTTCATTTGATCAGATAGGTTTTTCTTTTTTATTGCTTGTCATTCCTTTGCTTTCATTCTGGCTAGATTCTGTAGAATGAATGACAAGTGTTTGTGATATAGTCATCATTTAAAAACCTGAAGCTTCCCTTAGGAAAGTTACTTTTAGAATTTACTTCATAACATATAGGAGATCATAAACACAATTTTTAACAGTTACATATGCTTTGATTCTTTTAGCCCCTAAATTGCTTGTTTTTCTTTCCTAATAAACTTTTAGAAGGCAACTGACTTCATTTTTATTGAGCATCATGGACTCTGAAGCAAGCTTCGTGTAATAAACTTAGAAATCTTCATGGATATGCAATCTTCATGGCCATAAAGCTGTTCCTTCTTCAAGGCAATGCAATTTTCATGGACATTCAGCCTATTTAGTCAATATTTAGTCAAACTACGTAGAGGGGAAAAAAAAACCCAAAAAACTATTTAGTCATTGTTTAGTTCTACTTTTCGAAGGGACCTGAATTTGGTTTAATTCTGTTGCCAATGACCTCAAATTACTATTTTTGGATGAAGACATTTTATTTTATACCACATACTATAAATTATAACAATTATTTTAGTTTTTGAATTATACTTTAATGTTGAATTATAATATGTACATTGACACAATTAGACACAATTGCAGAAATTGCCTTTTATAACTTTCCTGCCACTTGTCATGCTAGACGTGCTCTACCACTTTGAGACCAGTATGTATCCATGGACTCAGTGCTTTAGAATAAAAAGATAATGGTGAGAGCTGTGGATTTTGCATGCTTTCATGTGAAAGTTTAAATTTTGGCCTTTGTTTCAATTAATACCATACGTGAGCACTTACGAAGAAAAGAAAATTTACAACACAATACACTTATATCTTGGCCAGACAATTGAAAAGGATCTTTCATTTACTTTGCATAGCGGACTAAAACATAATTTTGCTATGCTGGTTTTCTTCTTAGAACTTTAATTTCTTCCTCTGTAATATGCAAATAAAAATATTTATGCTATCTGCTTACAGAATTATGAGGGCCAACAATAATAAATTGTTATTATTGAAACGTTAATCTGTTTCAGAGTGTCACACACATTTTATTAGTTACTGTGGTTGTTTTACCAGTAAAATAAAGTGGGTAAACCAATAACAATAACAAACCAAACAGGCTGACACTGAAGATTTTATATGGCTTTCTTGGGGCCATATGAAAGCAGGGTGAAACCCCCAAAGCTAGTGTCTTTTCTACTCTATTTTTTTGCCTAAACTATGTAATTCTGAACATAAGAAATCTGAGTCCTTTTAGATTTAGTGATGAATATTTATAGCAACAAATCTTATTTCTCCATTTTCAAGGTTGAACTTTCCATAGAAACGTCCTGTATTCATGTTTGGTTTTGCAGCACAAATTTGAGATTCTTCTGGAACTCCATTTAAATGGCATTTATAAAGGTATAAGCTGATTAGAATCTATCTATAATACTTAGGATTTTCAACTAATAAGGAATTATAGTAGAAATGTATTGCTACTAAGAAGTATATGTATATGGTAGTAAAACCATAAAAGACATAATATCTTATAAACCAATATTTCCTCAAAAAATATAAAATAAAGAGGCAAACACATGTTCATTTTTGAATGGGCTTCACTTATTTATGTCTTGCCACAACTCACTCTTATTGGAATCAATCTCAAAAGATGTCATAAAATTTGACAAGGGTTTTGAGGTTCTGATGAATTAGAAAAGCTTATTATTCAATATTCTTCTGTTTTTTTACTTCAAAAGTGCAAAGATTCTCTTTACTTGAAAAACTAAAATTACATTCTGTCCTTTGACTTGATAAATCTGGTTTTGGATCTCATAGTTATTTTGTGACAGTATCACACTCCTTTTAAATATTTATCTCAATGTTTATTGTTGTTAATTTGTACAACAAAAATATAAAAGTAATGTCAGTAGATGATTTTAAAAAGAAATGTGGTATATTTATGTAATGAAATACTATTTAACTTTTTTTAATTTTATTTAGACACCATGGTTACACAATTGTTGGGTTACCTTTTTTTCACACTTACAAAGTTGTTCATGGTTGCCAGTTGTCATACCATATGTATCACCTGCAGTACACATTTCTCACCACCAATGTACCTAGTTTTTCTCCTGCACTCCCCCTGCTTGCCACTGGGAAGCACCTTACAGCAACCACCATAGTTTTGTCCAGAGTGATCATTTCCAATTATTATCATAGTGGACCCTCTCTGCCATAAATGTACTCCTCTGTTATTTATGGCAAGCCTTCTACCATGGTCTGAATCTCCTACTCTGTCTGTTGTCTCTGAATATTCTCATCATAATATATATTTTTAATATCCCACAGGTGAGTGATATTACTCTATGTCTATCCTCTGACTCATTTCACTTAGCATAATACTCTCCATATCTACCCATGTATAATTAAATTTTATTATTTTATTTTTTTAAACAGCTTCATAGTATTTCATTGTGTAACTATACCAGTTTCTTTAGTTACTCATTTGTTCTTGGGCACTTGGGATGTTTCTAGATTCTGTCTATTGTGACTAGTGCTACAATGAACAAGGGAGTGCAGAGGGCTATTTTGCATTATGTTTTTGGATCATTAGAGTATATTACTAGGAGTGGTATTGCTAGGTCATATGGAAACTCAATTTCCATTTAATTGAGTAATATTCATATTATTTTCCAAAAAGGTTGGCCAGTTAACATTACAACCAGCAGTGAATGAGAAATTTTTTCTCCCACATCCAAGGCAGCACTAATGGTTCTTGTTCTTTGTGGTATGTGCCTATTTCTTTGGTATAAGATGATATCGTATTGTTGTTTTGATTTACATCTCCTGATTATTTTCAGTCCAATTTCTGTGTTGTCTAATAGTAGTATGTCCACCACTGCCTTTATAATGTAGTTTTTTGCTTGAAGTATTATATTCCAACCTTTAACTTTGAGCCTGTGTTTTTTCTAAGTATTCAGATGTGTTCTTTCAGGCAGCATAATATTGTATTCGATTTTCTGACCCGTTTTACCACTCTGTCTCTTAACTGGTACATTTAGTCTGCTGATGTTGAATAAATTTATTGTCATAGAATTTTGTGTCACCTTTATGTTTGGTGTGTTTGTTGGGATTGTATTGCCTTAGACTTTTCAGTCATTTTTTTAAAGTTGGTTTTATGTCTGCAAATTTTCTGAGTTTTTTTTTAATGCATTAAGCTGTGCATCCTTCCATCAAACCTAAATGAAAGTCTGTTTGAGAGAAGAATTCTTTTTTTTTTTTTTTTTTTTGGTTTTTGGGCCACACCCGGTAACGCTCAGGGGTTACTCCTGGCTATGCGCTCAGAAGTTGCTCCTGGCTTGGGCGACCATATGGGACGCCGGGGGATCGAACCGCGGTCCGTCCAAGGCCAGCGCAGGCAAGGCAGGCACCTTACCTCTTGCGCCACCGCCCGGCCCCCAGAGAAGAATTCTTGATGAGACATTAATTTCATTGAGTTTCTTAACTATATCCACCACTGTTTTTGGGCATGGAGGGTTGATTTTAATAAATCTGCTATAAATCTTTTGTATGCTTTATTTATATAATTTCCTTCTTTGATCTTGCTGCTTTCAGCATTTTATCTCTTTCATGATAAACATTGTGACTGGGATGTGCCTTTGGGTGCTTTTTATTTGGGTCTCTTTAAGCCTGTAGTCTTCAGGCATCTAGGAAATGGGAACATCAGCTTTGAGAACTTCTCAACAACAATATCTTTAACTCTTGTTTCTTCATGAACTTTTTCCTTTCCCAAGTTTCTGGGACCCCAATGATTATTATGTTTTTTTATGTTAAGTTTATCCCAGAATTTTGTTGTTGTCTTGTTAACCTATTTTGTGGATTCTATTTTCTGTTTATATACTTTAATGCTCTTTCCTAACCTCTTATACTGTATGGAGTTGTTTTTTCAGCCATCTTCCAGACTACTGATTATGTCTTCTGCAGTTGTTACTTTACTGTTCTTTTTTTATTTAAACACCTTGATTACATACATGATTGTGTTTGGGTTTCAGTGGTGTAAAGAACACTACCCATCACCAGTGCAACGTTCCCATCACCAATGTCCCAAGTTTCCCTCCTCCCCATCCAACCCCCGCCTGTACTCTAAACAGGCTCTCTATTTCCCTCATACATTCTCATTATTAGTACAGTTCAAAATGTAGTTATTTCTCTGACTAAACTCATCACTCTTTGTGGTGAGCTTCCTGAGGTGAGCTGAAACTTCCAGCTCTTTTCTCTTTTGTGTCTGAAAATTATTATTGCAAGAATGTCTTTCATTTTTCTTAAAAACCATAGATGAGTGAGACCATTCTGCGTTTTTCTCTCTCTCTGACTTATTTTACTCAGCATAATAGATTCCGTGTACATCCATGTATAGGAAAATTTCATGACTTCATCTCTCCTGATAGCTGAATAATATTCCATTGTGTATATGTACCACAGTTTCTTTAGCCATTCTTCTGTTGAAGGGCATCTGGGTTGTTTCCAGAGTCTTGCTATGGTAAATAGTGCTGCAATGAATATAGGTGTAAGGAAGGGGTTTTTGTATTGTATTTTTGTATTCCTAGGGTATATGTTACTTTGCTGTTGAGGCCTTCCAGTTAGTTTTTTTTTTTTTATTTTGCCTTATTGTAAAGGCTAGGGAGGTGGCTGATTCAAATTGGGTGTTCAAAACTACCATTTTTATTCACTAAACATGGTAGGGCTCTGTGTTAGTTTTTCATTGTGACCTTTGCAATGTGGTTGTGCTTTAGTGTTCTGCTGCTCATTGATTAGAAAAAAAATGCACAACCACTTTGCTTAACTCTGCATATACCCTGGTCTCGCAGTGACCTGAGTCAGACTTCTTGCTGGTTTTCTTCCCAGCCGAGCTCTCGTATGGTGCCCAGGTCCCAGATGATCAGACATCAATACCCACAAGTTTTGCTTAGATTTACTTTGGTGAATTAAATGTGAAAAATCATTTAAACTCACCCTGATCACCAGCTTCAAGAACTAAACTAGCATGATTCTTCTATAGTATAATTTCTGCTCTTGGACCATTAAGTCCTAGATCAGCAGTGATCTTTCAGCCTTTCCTGGAATAAAGAAGACTAAGATCAGATCTTTATTTTACCTGAAAAGAGGCATTCAACATGGATGACAATTAAATCTTTTTCTGCAAGCTACCAAGATATGTTTGAGTTTATTTGCTACTTTATATGACTTATACTTTGCTGATTGGCATGGTATATTATGTCTCTGAATCATCTTTTTTTAGGCAATAAATTGCTACTTATATTCCTGCCCTTTATAATATTTGAGATTGTACAATGCACAATGTACAATGATTTATGTTACAGAAATGGTTCTGCACCTGATTGCCTTGGAATCTTTAGAGGAACTTCTCTTTGCTTGATTTAATATAAATATCTAGAATCCACTCTGGAATATTAGATTCTATGTATGTAAATTCTTAGAATTGGAACCTCTAATAATGCTGTAAGAGTTTGTTTACCAAGTGCATCTTGGAATGAGGACTAATATTTAAGTTGGAAGAGTTTAGTTTCTTCATAAATAAAGTCACCGAATCAGATTCTGTTCTTGACAGAAAAGAGACAGAACAGAGAAATTTCAGATTAAAGTAAAAATAAAATACTGCACCATCAGTGAAGAATGGAAATATAAATAAATCACTGTCTCAATAATTTTCAGAGTCTGTAGCCTGAATTCAGCTGAAGCAGCTGTTAAGTAATAAGGAAATAGATGAATTTCAGAAAGCAGAAATTTCAGACAAATATATTTTGTACATTTTAAAAAACCTCTAGGAGAGGGGCTTCCTAGGCTATACAAACATATACTTTTTATGAATATTATTTTGAAAATAGGTAAAGACTAAAATGAGCACTATTACTTTATTGGCCCAGTTTATTGAGGACATTACAAGTTTATTAGACATTGTGACATAAATAGTACTTCAAATTTATCCTATTTCCCATAAAAAAGATGGAAATAAAATTAAAGAGATAAGATTATCCTAGACGATGAATCAATATAGCATTTTTCTCTTGAGCAAATTGTATTTTATCTTCTTTTCTCTTCTCATCCATCAAATCTCCATCCTTCTAAAATATATTGAGCACTAAATATTCCTTTCTTTTATTAATCTAATTGGCATTTATTGAGGGTATATCACATTCCTGTTACTGAAGCCAGGTTAAAAATTATCCTGGTACTCTTATCCCAAGATATGTTCTAAAATCAAATAAACTAATATAGAGCTTTATATATACTTTGAAGTGCTATTAAGATACAAAGAAATATTGTTATCCAATCTTTAATATTACTCTTACATAATCCAATATTCTAGTACATTTCAACTTGTCAATAGGCATACATCTGACCCAGAACTCCACAAAGCTGCAATCAAAAAACTGCAAAAATTTATAAATATACAATTTGACTAATTCATCCCTAATTCATTAGCAGATTGAGTATTGTAATCACTCTAAGATATATTGATGAGTATTTTGGAATGGAAAGAAGAGCTTTGCTACATAACTTAGAAGATTGCATAAAGATTACATTAAATAGTTAAGGAATTTGTCAATTCTGACTTACAGCAATAAATAATTAATGGCATATATGGGGCATTAGAGACTTTGGTAGTTGAAATTTTTATAACAAAGAAAAGTAACTTTTTCATTTTTTAAAATTTTTAAATTATTTTTTTATTGAGACCATTGTGATTTACAAATCTTTCACAGCTGTATTTCAGGCATTTAGTGAGAGTTAATTAGGGACATTCCCACCACCGTGTTGACCTCCCTCCACCCTAGTTTCCCAAATACATCCCATACCTCCACCCCTATTTAGCAGAACTACCAGTGTAACAGGTCCATTTTGTGTTTAGCTTGCTGTAATTTGGGTCTCTTGATTCTATTATCAATTGACTTGGGATCTGTATTTAGAACTAACCTCTTTTTTTCCCCCATTGAATGCTCCTGAGACCACTTGGCCCCTAAGCCCAATCCATTTTTGTTTCTTTTCTCAATTTGTAGGAAGACATAGAAATATAAAACAGATCGAAATGATTCAAGTTCTATGGTTCTATGAAAAAGGTGGGAGCCCCTATCCAAAATATAAGTAAAGTTAAAAAAGAAAAGAAAAAAATAAGGGGGAGGAAAGACAAATATGGCTTTATTTATTTATTTATTTATTTATATATTTATTTATTTATTTATTGCATAGGCATAGCAAATGTTGGAGAAATTCGAAAGAAAATTACATTGGCCTAGGGGTCTCAAACTCAATTTACCTGGGGGCCGCAGGAGGGAAAGTCGGGGTGATCCTTGAGTGCAAAGTCAGTAGTAAGCCTTGAACATTGAGGGGGTCTGACCCAAACAACTAAAACAAAACAAAACAAAAAGAGAATCCTCTAGGGCAGGGCCACAAAATGTTGTATGGAGGGCCGCAGGCCGCAAGTTTGAGACTCCTGGCATGGTGTCTCCACCCATGAAGCAAATTGTCAAAAGACTGACTACAGGCTTTGGGCTTGTTGGTTGTCTAACCCCAATGCCTTTCTTTATGGTCCCAGAGAAAGTTCTGCTCAGTCTCGCTAATCAGTCAGTCTCCTATAGTTAGCAATCTTGGTTTTAGCACAGGTCTTAGGATGAAGCCTAGGATAGAGTCTTTGTGGTCTCAGGACAAATTCTGCTTAGTAGTGTATGCATATATATATATGTATATATGTATATATATGTATATATGTATGTATGTATGTATATGTGGGCCTTCAAAGCACATTTTCGTCACACATCCTGGTCTTCTTGAGTTGAGAAAAGATTTGCGGCAAAGAGGTCTCGAGTAGAGTTCTTGTGCTGGGAATACTTCTGAGGCTGAGTCCAGTACCAAACAACAGTCTATGTTTGGGAGAGGTGAGAAGGATGGTCACACAGCATGAGTCAGCAGGGTGTGTTGGTTGATTATTTTATTTCTTCTCACCATTGGATGGTAAGGTAGGGCAACCTGCCTGTACATCAAGTTGTTGCTGTCTCCTCAACAATTGTCAGGGTGTCTGCCAGGGCAGCACATGGACCTCCCCCAAGGGGAGTTTGAAATTGATGCTATTGCCATAAACTGTGCAGGTACCAGTGTTGGGATCTGAGGTTTGAGGTTGAATGGTTGATGTCCAATCCATTGAGGTCTAAGTCAAGTTTCCATGACAAATGCTCGGGGTGAAAGGCAGCCCTGCACTATAAAATTTATGAGTTCCTACACCTATTAGATAAGAGCTTCTTTCTATATGTAAGATTTTAGAAACAATAGAGTCATATAGCAAGGTGGCAGGCTACAAAATCAACCTACAGAAATCAATGGCCTTTTCATACACCAATAATAATAGGGAAGAGATGGAAATCAGGAAAGCAATCCCATTCACAATAGTGCCACACAAACTCAAATATCTTGGAGTCAACTTGACCAAAGACGTGAAGGACCTATACAAAGAAAATTATAAAGCCCTGCTCCAAGAAATAAGAGAGGACACACGGAAATGGAAACACTTACCCTGCTCATGGCTTGGCAGGATTAACATCATTAAAATGGCAATACTCCCCAAAGCATTATACAGATTTAATGCGATCCCCTTAAAAATACCCATGACATTCTTCAAAGAAGTGGATCAAACACTTATGAAGTTCATCTGGAACAATAAACATCCTCGAATAGCTAAAGCACTCCTAGGGAAAAGGAAAATGGGAGGCATTACTTTCCCCAACTTTAAACTGTACTACAAAGCAATAGTTATTAAAACAGCATGGTATTGGAATAAAGACAGACCCTCAGATCAGTGGAATAGTCTTGAGTTCTCAGAGGACATTCCCCAGGCATACAATTACCTAATTTTTGACAAAGGAGCAAGAAATCCTAAGTGGAGCAGAGAAAATCTCTTCAACAAGTGGTGCTGGCAGAACTGGTTAGTGACTTGCAAAAAAGCGAACATAGACCCCCAGTTAACATCATGTACGAAGGTAAAATCCAAATGGATTAAAGACCTTGATATCAGACCAGATACCATAAGGTATATAGAACAACACGTCGGTAAAACACTCCATGACATTGGGACTAAAGGTATCTTCAAGGAGGAAACTGCACTTTCCAAACAAGTGGAAGCAGAGATTAACAGATGGGAATACATTAAACTGAGAAGCTTCTGCACCTCAAAAAAAATAGTGCCCAGGATACAAGAGCCACCCACTGAGTGGGAGAAACTATTCACCCAACATCCTTCAGATAAGGGGCTAATATCCAAAATATACAGGGCACTGACAGAACTTTACAAAAAAAAAAAAAAAAACATCTAATCCCATCAAAAAATGGGGAGAAGAAATGAACAGACACTTTGATAAAAAAGAAATACAAATGGCCAAAAGACACATGAAAAAATGCTCCTCATCACTAATCATCAGAGAGATGCAAATCAAAACAACGATGAGATACCACCTCACACCACAGAGATTGGCACACATCACAAAGAATGAGAACAATCAGTGCTGGCGGGGATGTGGAGAGAAAGAAACTCTTATCCACTGCTGGTGGGAATGCCATCTAGTACAGCCTCTCTGGAAAGCAATATGGAGGTTTCTTCAAAAACTGGAAATTGAGCTCCCATTCGACCCAGCTATTCCACTCCTAGGGATATACCCTAGGAGCACAAGAATACAATACAAAAACCCCTTCCTCACACCTATATTTATTGCAGCACTATTCACAGTAGCCAGGCTCTGGAAACAACCAAGATGCCCCTCAACAGACGAATGGCTAAAGAAACTGTGGTACATATACACAATGGAATATTATGCAGCCGTCAGGAGAGATGAAGTCATGAAATTTTCCTATACATGGATGTACATGGAATCTATCATGCTCAGTGAAATAAGTCAGAGGGAGAGAGAGAGACGCAGAATAGTCTCACTCATCTATGGGTTTTAAGAAAAATAAAAGTCATTTTTGTAACAATCCTCAGAGACAATTAGAGGAGAGCTGGAACACCAGCTCACTCCATGAAGCTCACCACAAGAGTAGTGAGCACAGTTATAGAAATAACTACACTGAGAACTACCATAATCAAGTGAATGAATGAGGGAACTGGAAAGCCTGTCTGGAGTACAGGTGGGGGTGGGGTGGGATAGAGGGAGATTTGGGACTTTGGTGGCGGGAATGTTGCACTGGTGAAGAGGGGTGATCTTTATATGACTGAAACCTTATCACAATCATTTATGTAATCAAGATATTCAAATAAAGAGAGAAAAAAAAGATTTCCCCATTTTAGTGTGTTTATCCCAAAAGGAACGATGCCACATGATACTTCTGGTGCATATGGGAGTAAAAATAGCAAGCTAAACAATCTCAATAACCTGAGTTCATAACCCAGCCATGACATTTCTACAAGAATTTTCTACTAAGCAGACCACAGCAGGAATGGGGAAGCTACCTTTACATATGGAAATAGACACTAAGAATGATAACTATTAAGGAAATGCATCTATAGAAACATACAAAACATATAGAAATCAGCTTTAAGTCTTTTGAGATTGTTGAGGATGTAGAATTCGGAGCACAGTTTCATCCCATGTCATGGTCTCCTGGAGTCTGAGAAATGTTTTAGAACAGAGGTTAGCCATCAGGTAGAGTCCTCAAGCTGAGGGTCTCTTGAGAGCCTAATCTTGTAGCAAGTTACAGTCCATAGTAGGAGGAGGTGGGATCAAAAGGACTGCCTAGTGTGGGTATTGAGAAGTGGTGTTTGCAGATTCCTCCCGGGTGAGACATAGCAGGCTGGGAAGGTGTCCTTTCACTTTAGGAGTTGGCTGGCAGCTGATTGGGGTAGAGTGAAGTTTACCATCCCTCAGTTAAGAACTGAGGGTGGAGAGGGTTAAATTAGAGGGTTGGGGGAGTGAGAGGATAGAAGAGGATTTGTAATGTGGTAGATGGGCATGGAGAGGAGGAATATTATATATAATAGGAACTATAGACACTATTGGCAGAAATTATGGACAATACATATTGGACAAGTGTAGAAGAGGCCACAACATACATACTCACACATATAATGGAGATCTCTTCATAGGTTACATTTGAAGGAGTGACCTTTATGGAATGGCTCAGAGCCAAAATGATGCCAGTACATGGGGAGGGGGTATTTCAGTATCTAGGTAATTCATCTGTGATGGCAGTAAACTTTGCTAAATAAAAGCTTCTGGGATTAGATTGTGCATGAAGCATTCTGAGAACAATCATACTTTTCCCATCAAGGTTATTAAGCAATATGAGAATAAGCTCTGTAAGAGGAGTCTACTCCATGGTGTATCATTTACCATGTCTCAAGAATATATATCCAGAATATATTCCTGGAAGCAATCTGACAATGTGAGCCTTGTGGTTTAATAGTGAGATATCTTGGCTTAAAAGACAAAAACAAAAAACAGAAAGAAAACCACATTGTAAAAGTTATAGTCAATGAATGGGTCCTGTGACAAAAGTCTATGGTGGGCAGTTGCCTATTTCGACAGTCTCAGTGACCATAAGCATTAGATCATGACAGTAGGCAAAATGAAATGGAAGATGGATACATTGGAGTATTTTGTCAAGGCATTACCATGTTGAGGACTGTATTTAGAGTCTAGTATGATAAACATTAAAATGCAAAACTCAGGCCACCAACCTATATTTTCAAGAATCCCTGTAGACAAGAAAAAAGTTGAAGAGTTATCGTAGACATAGTTAAGACATAGAAACACTCTAATGTGAGCTCTTTAGTGTGAGTCCTTGGGTTCTGAGCACATATGCACTTGTTTCTGTCGAAAAAAGTATTAGAACATTATTATATGTTTCTATGACGAGTGGTTGCTTGAACACCTACCTGTTCAGTCTAAATAGCTGTATCCATTGTTGCAGATTTCTTTTACATATATCTATATATCTATATCTATATATACCTTTTTGTTTTGTTTTTGGGTCACAATCGGCAGCACTCAGGGGTTACTCCTGGCTCTATGCTCAAAAATAGCCCCTGACAGGCACAGGGGACCATATGGGATGCCAGGATTTGAACCAATGATCTTCTGCATGAAAGGCAAACACCTTACCTCCATGCTATCTCTCCGGCCCTCTACTTATATATTTTTCTTCTTCCACTGAGTTTGTTTCCTTCTCCTTGCTAATTTCTGCCACCTACAGTGATCGAGATATCTATCTATTAAGCCATCATATTTCTTCATTAGATATTCTAAATACCACATATAAGTGACATCCTTCTGTATTTCTTCTTCCTTTGGCTTCTTCTGGCTATTTTAACATAATTTTTTCTAGATCCATCAATGATGCTGCAAATTGCATAAATGAATCATTTCTTACCACTATGTAGAATTCCATTGTGTATATATGCCACATCTTCATGATCCACTCATCTCTTGATGGGCATCTAGGTTTATTCCAAGTCTTAGCTATATTACTGAGTGCTGCAATGAATAGTGGTCTGCATACATCCTTTTTTTTTTTTTTTGGATAAAAGTATTTATGTCCTGGGGGTAGATACCTAAGAGAGGGATTTGCTGAGTCATTTGGTAGCTCAATTCTGAGTTTATGAAGAGTCCTCCATACTGTATTCCCTAGGGGTTGGACCAGGCATCATTCGCACCAGCAGTAAAGTAGAGTTCCTTTTTCACCACATCCCTGCCAACAGGGGTTGTTCCCATTATTACTAATTGATATATGCCATCCTCACTGGTGTAAGATGATATCTCATTGTTGTCTTGATTTTCTCCAAGGATAAGTGATATAGAACATATTTTCATGTGTTGGACATCTTTTGGCCTTCTTAAGAGAAGTGTCTATTCATGTACTCTCCCCATTTTTTGGATTTTTTTTAGGTACTGTGAAGTTAACATTTGTAATCACTTTATCATACATATCAAACCTTTCTCTGATGTATTGAGTGCAAATTTTTTTCCAATCAGTTAACTGTCTTCTAGATTTAGCCCACGGAAACTAACTTTTTTAAAGTAATAGTCAACCAATAATATTTCAAGACTTTTATTGACCACTCAATAGATAAATAGTTGGATTAGCATTTAAAAAATCAAATCAGTGAGACCACGTAAGGAATCCCTTCAGTTGGATCTTAGGTTGAGTGTAAGTTTGCTTGACTTTAAAAACCTTCACTTCTAGCCTATATTTCTTTTTCTTTTTTGGGGGGGACACACCTGATAATGCTCAAGAATTATTTTTGACTCTGTACCTAGTAATCACTTCTGACTCTAAGAATCACATATAGGAGCCTATATGAGATTCTGGAAGGTTAAACCCAGGTCAGGGATATGAAAGGCAAGCACCTTACCCACTGTACTATCACTCAGTTCTTCATTTCTAACTCTTTAAAGTTCTCAAGAATAAACTGATGGTCCCAAGGATAGTAGAGGAGATAGGGCAATTGCCTTCCATGCTGCTGACTTGGGTTAAACCCTGCCCATCCCAAATTCTCTTTTTCCCCACTTGCATTTCATATAGTTTCTAGAGCATGAGCAGGGGTGATTCCCGAGTTCAGAACCAGAAGGAATCCCTGAGCATAGCTGAGTGTGATCTACAAATAAAGTTAAGGGAATAAACTGTTGTTATATGGACTTTTACATCTTATATATAGTAAACGATTTCTTACATTTTTTGCTTTCATTTAAAATTGTCTATGACTATCACAACCATATGAGAAAGTCAAAATAGAAACTGTAGGCCAGAGCACTATTACAGCGAGTGTATTGCTTGCCTTCCATGCACTCAAATGACCCCTCAAGGATTAATCTCTGAGTATATGTACAGAAATAAACACTGAATCTACAAACAAAAAATGGAAGTTGTTTCCACAAAAATATTTTAACTTTTTGGAACTTAGAGGTTTCCTCCTTACATATTTATTAACTCATTCTTTTTTGCTAGTGCATAGAGATCTTTGAGTGACACATTGATGTCTTGAATAATTTAAACCCAAAGATAATGCATTTTAGAGTCTATTGTCATATGAATCTTTAATAATCATAGATTACCATGAAGACAAAGATTTCCTTTGGAGATACATTGTAAAATAGCAGTCGAGGTGTTGCCTGGTAATTCTAGCTTTTAAGGTGATGATATAACTTGAATAGCCTGTTTGCTGGCCTTAGATTCTTACTTTTGAGTTTTTGTATTAAATGATTTTTTTCTGGAGCTGAATGATAGGATAGTGGTAATGCCTTTGATAATTACAGACATGAATTGTTTTTAAAAATGTATGTGGTTAAAAGACACAGTAAGTTCTGCCACAGACCTCTGACTATTGAGAAATTTAAAACTGAGATGTCACTCAGTGATGCTGTAAGTAAGCAACTTGAGGATGAGGACAGCCTCATGAATCTCAATCTACTGCCTTTTCAGGCAATCCTCAGAACACAAAACGTCCCAGAGTCAAATCTGAGTAAAGACATGCTTTCAGATCCAAACATTTCCTGGTACTGTTTTGTGACCACTAATCAATCTTGAAATAGGAGACCCATTTACATCTAATTTCTTCATTTAATTATTTTTATTAATAATTTTTATTTTGACCAAAGTGGATTATAAATCATTCACAGTAGTATTTTAGGTACTTATTGGCATTGAATCAGGGGCATTCCCATCACCCATGTTGTCCTCCCTCCACCCCTGTTCCCAGCATGCATACCATATCTACACTCCTTTGGCCCTCCGGGCTGCTAGTATAAGGATCCCTTCTGTGTCTAGCTTGTTGTAGATTGGGTATCGATTCTGTTGTCATTGGCTTTGGATTTGGTGTTCAAGGTTGATCATTTTTTATTTCTATTCAATGTTCAGATGACTGTTTGGTCTTGGTGCCTTTCATTATTTCCTTCTCAATTTGTGAGGCAGAACAAGATGTTTAAAGTTTTTGGTTCTGTATGAAGGTAAGGAAAAAAAAAAGAAAAAGAGAAAAGGGGGGGGCAAAAATTTAAACAAGCAAAAATGGGATTATTATTGAAGCTCTTAACTCAGCAAAGTGCGTTTCTTTTGGTGGGGCACGGGAAGAAAACAAGTGATGTGCCTGAGTGTTTACATATGTGTATGAGAGAGTGGTTTTGCAAGAGAGCACGAGATTGGATGACTAGAATCAGTAAGTGGGGAGAGATCTGTGTTCCCAGGGAAGAATTCTTATTTCTGATGGGGAAACTTCGTCTTGTCTGTGCTCTGCCACCCCCATTCTAACACCTGTTTGAAACATCTTAATCACGACTCATCTCAGGAATTGTAACTGAGAACCTTTAAGTGTGAGGGATTTTAGTGAATTTCTAGGGCTTTTGAGAGGAAAAATGAGTGAACTTGATGATATATTTTAATCCTTGAGATCAAGCTCTCAGGTTTTGTAAGCAGAGCCATAGAAAAATTTTCAAGTTGGGGAATATTTCACAGGCCGGTTCTCATTTGATATGCACCCTAAACTATGCAGTATTGACTCCTAACAAATGGAGAGGTCTTTCTTCTCTAAGAATTGTAAGCTCTAGGTATCAGTCAATTAACTAAACCAGTTGTCCTCCCTTTCTATGCTATGTAGCAAGTTGCAGAAAAATGATAGGCTTCAGACAACTTTAATTTATTATCCACAATCTCTATGAGTCTGGGTTCCCAAAGTACATTACTTTGGTTGTCTGTGTAGCATCTTATAAAACGAATCTAATTTAATTTTTGAGAAAAAAGGAAAGAAATTATCATTTTAATCACGTTGTTTTCTTACATGTTGATTTAAGTTATGGAGAGATTTCATTCTTTATGGTGATAGAAATCAGGTACTTATTTCTTAGCTACCATCTATTTCCATTGTTCTCCTCAATGCAGCTCCTGAAAGATTCTCACAGTTTAAGATAATAATATATACTGGACCTATAATAACTTTTCATAACTGTATTTTAAATCAGTTTATAGCAACAGGTAAAAACATCTTATTGGTAACTCTAATCCTACTTATCTCTTTAGACTTGGTGCAGGCAGTTTACTTGTTTTCTAAGGGTTCCAAAAAAGTGATTGATTTTTCATTTGTTCATGTATTTCTTTTTGGAAGGGCAAAAAGAAAACAAAAAAACATTTAATTCCATCTATTTTCTTTCACATTCCTTTTACTTCAAATAATAAACTCTAGAAGAGAGAGGGGCTTTCATCTCCACACGCATAATAATGTCATTGCTAGAATTGTGCGAGGATCACATAGAGGAATGTAGCTAAGTGCTTCCCCATAGGATGAGTACACAGTAATGGCCGGAAGTGACCTCAAAGCTTATCTTCTCCAAATCGCCTTTGTATGGTTGATCAACACTTTTATTATCTAGCTAAGTGGCTGCCTCCCCTCTGCTTGAAAATCCCCAAGAAGGATTAATTAGTTCCCAGAAAACCTATAGATAGTAAGTGACACCACACTCAAGAACATGTTTGCCTCATGTGAGAATTCTAAGCCCTAACTGTACTGCTGGGGAGAATTGATGCTATCTATCCATGAACAGATTAATGAAAATCAATGCAGAGTTTTCATTTTGATAAAAAATTATCTCTCCATAGTTTTTATGGAGCTGAAAGTCATTGAAAAGCTAGCAGAGTGACAGAAAATAATATAAAGGGAAATCAGAATCAAGAAGGAAGGAAGTGTGCTGAGAAGAGATGACGATGGAATTATGCAGCTTCCAGTTTCTATAAGAGAAGACTTAGAAGTTGCTTTTATCGTCATACTCAGGAATCAATTTGGACTCAAAAGTATTTATTTTTGGTCTTCCTGATATTTATTCTTTATTTAGCTACCCTACCATCTTTGAAAAATTCTGCTAGCTTCTCCTGAGGACCAGTGTGACCTCCTTGCTTGCTAACAGTACTATGTTTTCTATGGATCAGCAATTGTTCTGAGTTTTGAAAACTCAATCTTTGTAGGGAGAGGCTTATTCTTTTACCTACAGAATTTACAATTATGTATAAACCAACTTTTATGCATATTAATCAATAAAAACAGAATAATACTAAGATGCATATGATAGTAACCAATATAGCTATACACATGTATACAGGAACATCTTGATTTTTTTCTACAATTAAACAATAAGCCAATATTTTATTTATTTATTTATTTATTTATTTATTTTGGTTTGGGGACCACACTCAGTGACCTCAGGGGTTACTCCTGGCTATGCGCTCAGAAATCACTCCTGACTTGGGATCATCTGGGATGCTAGGGGTTAAACCAGGTCCTTCCTGGGTCAGCTATGTGCAAGGCAAATGCCCTACAGCTGCGCTATTGCTCTGGCCCCCATAAGTCAATATTTATTAACTAGTTAAGTCTCAAAAGTACCTAGTATCTATTATTCTTAAAATTAAGTTGAGTTTCCTTATTGTATGATTTTTTTCAGAAATATGTTTATATACCCAAAGCAGTTTGAATTATTTTCATTACTTTAAGCTTCATAGTTTACAGAGCTGTTCATAATGCACTTGTTCTGGCAATCAATGTTTCAACATCAGCCTCATCACCAGTGTGACATTCCCACCAATGATGTTCTCTGTTTCCCATCTACCCTCCAGCCTGCCCCTTTGGCAGGCACACAAAATTGATTTTATATTGCTTGTTGTGATTAAATGGCTAATAGAATTATAGATAAATAATTATAGTTGGGGTCACTAAATCATTATCTGAGTGTCTGCTAAGCTATTCTAAGCTGTATTTTTTTTTTTGCTATAGTTGAGCATTCTGTATTGTTTTGTTTACTGATTTGGTGTACTCCTACTGGTTTGTCAGTATGAGAAATTTGGATGGGTCATGTGGCCACATTTGCAGGTAGAAACCCCAGTATCCATAGACATGGGCCTATGAGCTTACACCTATGAGCTTACATGATGGTAGCTGTGGGATATGGATGTGGCTTTTGGGGCTTTCAGGAGTATGGAGAAGTGTGGATAGAGTGTCTATCCCCATTCCAAGGAGATCCCATAGTTTTCAGCTCCCAAACAAGTGTACCTGTACATTTTGTCAGTTAAATGTCTGTGCAGAAACTAGTTATAAATTAGTGAGGTTGGATCTCTGGCGTGGTGGGCTGTGGAGTGTGGATGCACACTGAACTTTATTTTCCCCCTGAAGACACTCTATTTTATATTGTAAATACAGCTCTGTAACCAACTCCTATATATTTGAATTGTATTTATTAAAATACGTGTATATATAATGAAAAAGAAATTAAGTTAAAACAGCTGCTCACCAAAATATTGCTTTGATGTTTGTTGTTTAGTTTAATAATGTATTCTTAATGGGTGGGGGAGGGTGGGTCACATTTGGCAGTACTGAGGGGTTACTTCTGGCTCTGCACTTGGCTCTGCACTCAGAAATCACTTCTGGCAGGCTCCAGGGACCATATTGGATGCTGGGAATTGAAATGAGGTCTGTCTGGGGCTAAATATGTGCAAGGCAAACATCCGACCACCCTGCTATCGCTTTGGCCCCTAATAATGCACTCTTAGTCTACCTTCTGATAGGAACATGAGCATGTCTCTTACGGTAAATTTAATATTTCCAATGTGGGCTAAAAAAATTCTTGAAAGGAAAGTCTAAGAACTGGGTGAAATGTTTCAGTTGCCATCTCTCATGTGGTTTCTCACAACATAGTTGAAGGAAATAGTGATCATTAACAGAAGATAGAGAACCTTGGAAAAATAAAATATAGAGGAATTCTGCAAGTGTGTGTGTCTTCTTGTACCTGCTTATAGTCATCATCCACCACAAGCAGCTGGAGTCTTCTGTCAACAAATTGTTTTAACAACAGCGAAATACTGGAGTCTCAATTATTATTTTTTAATCTGAATCCCCATTTTTTGAAGCAAGATAGTTTGAATTGAAACATATTTAGAAAGTTATGAGGGAACAAGGAGGGAGAAGGCCATGTTTGAGAGGGATCATACACTTCTTTAGAGTGGAAATAACAAAGAAAAAAAAAGTAGAGCAAAGAAAACAACATAAGTGTTTGAGAAAGTTCATGAGCTTGATGAGAAACTGCATCTCCCAATATTTTTTCCTAATTTTTTTTTATGAATTAATCATTTTTAGTTTGACCAAAGTGGATTAACAAAGCATTAGCACTAGTATTTTAGGTATATAGTGACATTGAATCAGGGAAATTGTAGACTATTTTGGGTCTGAAAGACACTTGCTATCATTGTCTAAATGTGTACTTACAGCTCTTCTGCTAAAAAGTGGGGTGGTAAAAGAGAGTACACTTAACTCTGGAGTGTAGAAAGCACTTGTCATTTTCATTTCTAACAGGTCAGTGTCACAAGCATATAGTTGTACATAATAAATCAGACCACTCAGAAACTTGAAAAAGAAAGAAAACAAATAACCCACTAACTTGTAAAAATATTTACTCTTTTTTCCCAAAGCTCTCCAATTCCCTAATGAGGTCTGAGTAGCTCAAGCCAAACTCAAATTTAAATAAATCCATGTCTTAAAAGGAAAAAAAAATAGAAGGTGATGAAAGTGCAGGAAAAATTGGTTTTATCTTGGGTGACACTGATGATTGATGTCAGTTTTCATGATAACTTTACTTGCATGATCTTTCTACCTTTTTGATACTTGGTCCAGATGTGTTGGGCTGATGGTTCAATTTTCAGACTCAACAATGCCTTCATATTCAGGCCCAGAAATGCTCAGAGAATATTTGACTCTCCTTGGTGTTGAGGGTGAGGTTACATATAACTATCAAAGTGTTTGTTAAATAAATACTCAGGGCACCCAAACTTACTCTTCTATTTTCAGCTTTTTATTTGTAGATCATAAATGATCCCTCAAAACAAAAAGGGAGCCAAACTTTTTTACCATTGTAATAATGTAGTAAGTGTAATAAACTACAATGTAATAAATTAAAAATGTAATGAAAATATAATAAATGTAAAATTTTTTAGTAAATCTCATGGTTTGCAATCAAGTCCAGTGCTTAGTATCCTAGTTTTTCTCTAATATCATGTAAGAAGACTGTTTTGATTCTATTATCTATTCAGAATGTTTTACTTAGTTAGTTCTCATGGAGGATCTATGATGTGGCTTATATTCAGATTTAATGCACATGGAAACTAGGTGGGTATCAGAATATAGCACATACAGATGCCAAACTATGATGCTTGCCACTGTAAAATTATACGTAGTCATGTATCTTGTGTTTGATGAATTTTAGACTTGTCTCATATTGCTTAACTGACATTTATTCTGTAAAGAATGAGTCTAGAGCAGAAGAAAACACTAGATAAAGCCAAAAGAAAGTGCTCTTTGCCAATAAGAGGGATGAAAGCACCTACTCTTCATAACCATGCCAGAGCCTTGGCACTGACAGAGCAGAGCCCTATTTATTCATTGTGAAATAGGGAATGATATTTTATTTTTGGCAATATTTTACACACTGTGGGAATTAAAGATCATGTGTACAAACTGAAACAGGCATATATGAATGTCTCAGTGAATGACAGCTATTTTATCATAATGTATCATAAAATATTACGGCTGTAAAGTCTCAATAATATCACCTAAAAGGTAGACTATTCAATATTCAGCTATTATATCTCTTCTTGAAAATAAAATACCTGTTAGTCCTACTATATTGGATACATAATTTTTTTAAAAGATAAACTATTAATATAATGAAGTTGTTACTAAAGCTATATATGTTTGATAAATAATAAGCAATAAATTAAAATAAAACGAGTTTAAACATTGTATTACCTAACTCGTAGTCATCATATGAATGTTAAACATACTTCATTTGTGACATAGTATTCAAAGTAAATTATAAGCTCTGGAAAAGTATATAATTTCTTATAGCATAGCATTTAGGTACTTGTTCTCTTAAATATGTAATTGTCACATTTTGGAAAGAAACTTCTAATACTGTTCCAGAGATACAGTATTTTTTGAAGTTGGATAGATACTTACAATGAGAAATATATTTTGCTTTGCAACATAGTGCATACACAAATACAACTATACAAAGCAGAATTGAAATATTACATAATATTATGTCTTCTTCCAAAACTATTCTATTCTATTTTATTCTATGTTCTATTCTATTCTGTTCTGTTCTGTTCTATTCTATTCTATTCTATTCTATTCTATTCTATTCTATTCTATTCTATTCTATTCTATTCTAGTCTATTCTGTTCTGTTCTGTTCTATTTTATTCTATTCTATTTATCCTGTCATCCTGTCCTGTCTGTCCTGTCCTGTCCTGTCCTGTCCTATTCTATTCTTTCCATTCCATTCCATTCCATTCCATTCCATTCCATTCCATTCCATTCCATTCCATTCCATTCCATTCCATTCCATTCTATTCTATTCTATTCTATTCTATTCTATTCTATTCTATTCTATTCTATTCTATTCTGTTCTGTTCTGTTCTGTTCTGTTTTATTCTGTTCTATTCTGTTTGATTCCATTCTATTCCATTCTATTCTGTTCTATTCCGTTACATTCCATTCCATTCCATTCCATTCCATTCCATTCCGTCCTTTTCTATTCCTCTATTCTATTTGATCTGATTTAGAGTATTGCTAATAAAACATAGTAGTTTGACTACCAAATACACTAATAGGTAGTGCTTTTGATTTGTAAAAGGCCCCAGGATTAAGCTAGGAAATGATTGGTGTTTGTAGTGCTTCTTGTATTACATTTCAAACGTACTTGAAATGTAATGTTCTCTAGCTTCAAAATGTCTATGGAAGGGGCATTACTAGAAAAGAGTCATATTGCCAACTTGATGAGACACAGATTCAGTCTTCCAGACCTGGAAAAGGGAGAAATATAAGTGAGTCCTAGTGCCTTTGGACAAAGACCGTGGGTATTAAGAATAATAGTTTGAGGCTTTACCTACCACACAGAATGGAAAACAATGGACAAGATGTTTATTTCATAAGTTTTCCAGTTTGTCATTCCTACAACCCAACCAAGTAAAACTTGTTCCTTAATAGACAACCAACATACTGCTATTTTAGCCAAACCTATCCACATGCTCATATTTCAGATTTGAAGTCTCCTCCCTCTTTATTTCTTTCCTCTTACTGTCAAAAATTAAATTTCTACTTATCTGTCATATATGTTGTTGAAACTGTCCTTATAAATTATCCTAATTCCCCACCCTCAAGATACTAAATACTGGAATTGAAATAGATGCTTCATCTCTATGCTTAGTATCCCAAGTTACTTTGATTGTATTTAATTATTTTTCTACCCATTAGACTGTAGAATTCTACGGGGAAAGTACTGCTCTCTATGTGGTTTTCTACCCAATTTCTAGTACAAATGTTTGCCTATATCTGAAATATTCATTCCTTAAGGTACATGATAAATAAAGCATACTTATTTCATAAATGCTTAGAGTGGACTTATATTGCTTATGTGGTGGGGCATCTGCTTTCAAGTACACCACTTTTTTTGGCCACACCTAGGGGTACTCAGAGGTTACTCCTGGCTCTGAGATCAGAATTCACTTCTGGCAATCTCAGGAGACCATACAAATTTGGGGATTGACCTGGGTAGGTTGAGTGCAAGACAAACACCCTACCCATAGGTCCCTTAAGTGTACATTACCATTTCAATCATTAGAATGCATTGTGAAGCTAAAAAGGAAATCTTACTTGCAAGTAACAGGTGGCAAAATCAATATTTAGCAAGAGATTGATGGAGGATACAAGTTCTGGAATCAACTTCACACACAGAAGGATTTTCTATGTTCCCCGTTGCTCCTTACTAAAGTCTTTTACAAGACAAAACTGTCACTATTAACTATACCTTTTAAAAATTCTAGAAGACATTTAACATAATAAACAGATCTTAAAAATATAATGCTCAGGGGTTACTCCTGGCTAAGCGCTCAGAAATTGCCCCTGGCTTGTGGGGGACAATATGGGATGCCGGGGGATCGAACCACTGTTCTTCCTTGGCTAGCACTTGCAAGGCAGACACCTTACTTCTAGCGCCACCTCGCTGGCCCCCAAAATATAATTTCTTCTTTAAATTAGATTGGCCCTATCTTATCACACAGATTTTGAAATAAAAATTATTTGAAAATATTAAGGGATAAAAAGTGTTTTTGTTGCCATGTATTCTGCATCAAAAAATCGGTACATAAATAGATGATTTTGTATAATTCATGTTATTTCCTAGAAAATTTTTACTGATCCTTCCCCGAACATCATTATACTCTCTACTATAAATATGCATTTATACCCTTTCCAAACCACTAGCCGTTTGCCCAGTGGGCCATAAAAGCAATGTATCATGTAGCCATATATTCGGATGAAATTTCAAAAGCTCTCCATTTAGGCAGCAGACCTTAGTGGGTTTGGGAAGCTGTAACAGTATCCATTTAATTATACATTGGGACACACTATAAAAAAACTGCATTATTTACACAAATGCCTGTAATATTCTCTCCAAGCTGTTAGACCTCAGTCAGAAACCATTAGAATGCAAATCAAGACAAGAATATAAAATCTATTTCCTTAGTGCAATAGCAGCAAGTTTTCTTTAACATGTTACCCTTCCACTCCCAACACCTCTAGAATGTGTAACCTCAAGGACTTTCTACAGCTCTAGATGAATACTGGATTATTAAATTGGGAAAATGCATGTTGTCCTAAAGTTGGCTATATTTTTCAAAGATCAGTGTATTGTACACAACATGGTACCCTATATTTGGTACAAATTAATGGAACATGCCGCTCAATTAACTGGTCCTACCAGAGACCATTGAATCAAACATAATTTAGGTCAATTACTTGAAAGACAAAGAGAATGTTTTCTTTTGAACCTAGTTGTTGTAGGCATGATAGAGGAAAACAAGGTATATCTATATCTATATCATCTATATCTATATCTATATCTAATCTATATCTATATCTATATCTATATATGTGTGTATGTGTATTTGAGGTTCAGATACTTATTTTTTATTAATAATTTTTATTTTGACCAAAGAATTACAAATAACTCACTGTAATATTTTAGGTACATAGTGACATTGAATCAGGGGCATTCCCACCACCAATGTTGTCCTCCCTCCACCCCTGTTCCCAGCATGCATCCCATATATAGCCCCTTCTTTGGCCCCCTGGGCTGCTAGTATAAGTGGTCCCATTGTGTCTAGCTTGTTGTAGATTGGGTATCGATTCTGTTGTAGTTAGCTTTTGATTTGTTGTTTAAGTCTGATCATTTTTTATTTCTACTCAATGTTCATACGACTGTTTGGTCTTAGTGCCCTCCATTATTTCCCCCTACTTTTATATCTTATATTTTTGAAATATGACAGTTATATGCAATCTATGTTGGTGCAGTATATACAAAGAGAAAATAAATAGTTCCTGTATTATGGAATTGTAATATTGAGAGTTAGGAGGTAATGAAGGAGAAAATTTGTAGGTCAGTAAAGCTCTGACAGAATATTCAAAATATTAGTGGTATTGTTTCAAGCCCAGTAGTTTTTGCATGGGTACATGATGTTCTACATACATTCAGACTCATAACAATATTTCGTGCATTCTTGTCTGCATCCTACTAGGCTCCACAATTTGCTACCTTAGATTTCTACTTAGATCTATTAATGGGATTCCTACATGTCCATATACAAATTTGCTTCTTGGCCTTTGCCTGAATTTTCACTCCAGGGTTGAGTTTTCTATCCCTACTTGGAAGAGGAATATTCAGTAAAGTATGTAGAGTCTTGATACTGCTAAAATTACAAATAGTCAAATTTCAAGTTAGTACAGAAGAACTCAAACTTCTAATTTATTTTTTAAAATATGAATTTTTTGACTCTGAGTGACTAGGATTCGCATAATAGATAAACTATTACTTTGGTTTTTATTCTGTGTTTTTGTTCACTGCTTATTGTTCTAGAGTCCAGCTGGAGTTTCCATATTATCGTGATACATCTATCTGTGACATTTTGGGAGATCTTAAAGCAGTTTCCTCTAGTGGAAGTCCTTGGAATATCAAAGGATGCATGCACAATAGATATAGTAATGTCATAAATCCTATCTGACATAGCAATACTGTTTTCAGAAAATTGTACTTTACTTAGAATGATAGTAAATGTTGACTCATAGGGTTACACATAATATTTGGCAGAAACATTTTACAATAAGATTTGGGAAAACACTTTACATGTTTCATTTAATGTCAAGAAAGAAAGTTGTTGTTTCCATATTAAAATTAGTCCTTGAGGAAATATCTATTAACTTCTTGGAAACTTCTTTTTAAATGAAATAATCGATATAACATTACCTGCACCTGGGTAGGGTTGAGGACTGAACCTAGCTTGGTAGCAATCAAGGCAAAATATGTACTGGCTGTACTATTACTCTATACCCAAACTGAAAGTCATTTTTGTTCCTTCTTAGAAACATTTTTGAACTTTAACAATTTATTAAAAATCTTGAAATTTGCTCTTTTGAGGGGCTATTTGGGACAAGAAAATTGTAAACTATTAAATGTGTTCTTCATTCTTACTATTATGTCTATCCTATCTTTTATACCCATGAGGTATAGTGGAAATTATATAAAATTCCTTTAAGAATGGATACATGCTATTTTTCTCTTCTATTTCATAGAAATACTAGCAATTGTATTGCAAGGTAGAATCAAATGAAATAAGATTCATAAAGCACCAAACCTTAGATATATGAGATATAGATATATATCTAAGGAGCTCTCATAGAACAAGTTTGGGCAAATTAACATTTCCTCTCTCTCTCTCTCTTTTCCCCTACTTCTTTTCTTTTTTCCTTTCTTCTCTTCCACTTATTCCTCCTCCTCCTCCTCAATTCAATCTACGTCAAATAAAACCCACACTGATAGTTTCTGTTTAGGAAAGGAACTTTGATACTTAAGATGCAGCAGAGGAGCCACCTACATAGGTAGGCCTCATTACCACATTTTTAGTACTCAAGACGTTACACCTATGGTTTTCCTAAACTTCTCCAGCCATTATCTAACCCTGAAACCTTCATTTAGCAAGGCCCAACTTCACCACTGACAAAATGCCTAGAACATGGGAAAGCCTCCCAACTCTAACCCACCAACCCAATCTCTTTAATTTGATTTATTAAATATTTTTTAAATTTATTTTATTATATTTACCTATTTTTCTGTTCTACTCTCTCTCATCCTTTGCTCTCCCTTCCTCTCTTTCTTAAGCTAATTATTTATCTTAACTCAACCAGTCTTTAAGAAAGACCATTCCTATTAGCGTCCGACCTCTAACAACACCTTAAGAATAAATCACTAATGCTTGTCTTTATGTGGGCATGAGTACATAGAGAGAGGACTCCTCTATGAAAGCCAAACCTAAACTGTAAACGAACCATGCGTATAGTGTATATTACCCCTTCTACGTACAAGCACTCCTCCCCCTTCAGAAATTCTACTATCCCTTTACCTCCCCCAATCCCAATTTGATATCCTGCCTTATTAACACTCTTTACCCTCAGTTCTTAACCCATTGGGTATCAAGATCAACCTCCTGCCCCAATAAGTCATTACCCAGCTCCCAAGGGAAGGGACACCCATTTAGCCTCACATTTCATCCCCCCGGCAAGAAACCACAACCAACATTTCTGCTGACTCATGCTCTGACTCATGCACTCCTTCTCACCCCCACCCCCAAATGTGGACTGTTGCTTGATACCAGATTCAGCTCCAGAAGGACCCCCCCAGTGCAAGAACTCTACCCAAGCCTTTTCAGCTGCAAATCATTTCTCAAACTCAACAAGACCAGGGTGTGTGATGAAAATGAGTCCTGGATTCCACCTCCAACAAAAATATCTCAAAAGACAATGGGGAAGCCTATATTTCCTTTATAAGTTGAAGACCTCTTAACCTGTTTATCCCCAAATATAAGATAGTCTCCTACATCACTTTGTTCCCTTAATTACTTTTTTAAACTCATTTTTATTTATTTTTCTTTATATGGTGTGTATACACACACACACACACATATATATATATATATACATATATGTATATATATTATCTTGTTTTTGTTTTCTTCTTTTTATTAACTTCATCTGTTTTGGTTTTGCTAGGTTCAAAACCTTCAAGAAAAATTCTTGCCGGGAGTAATTCTTAAGCAGTAAGAAATGTCCTCCCCTGAACAATGACAGGTATACCTCTCCCAAAAGAAAAATATTGTCATTTATAATTATAGGAGATAACTTTAATATCAATCATTAACTTGTGATAAAAAGAAAGAAGAGAAAACAGAAAAAGTTCTGAGTAGCTAAAAGAACAGAAAAAATGTTAAGGTGTGTGAAATGTAACATTTCTTTGTGCAGAAATCTTCACTGAATATCTCTTGGGCTCAAAGGCCAGGTTGGCTATGCTGTAGTAATCAGAACTTCTGTGTTTATTTGTATAATCCTCACTTCAGCTGGCAGCTGCTCCAGTCCAGGAATTTTATTGCAGGAAATATAAAGGGCTATTGGATTCAGGAGCTTCAGATCCTTGGGCAGAATGTTTCCATCTTAAAGGGAGGGGAAAAAAAAAAGTAAGAGAGTGACAATCAGTTAAGGACTATTAAGTTTCATGGCTTTGATCTATCATATTGCATCTACTTTTACCAGTTCTTAATCACTAAAATGTAATAACATCTTTTAAATTTATCGAGACAATTAGAAGCAAACAGTTCATTTGACCCCTAGTTTGTTCAAAGTCACATGATGCTGTCAGAGAAGTAGAACCCTCACGCTAACTTTATTTTCAAGGTTTGCACTTTAGTGTCCATTTTAAATTTAAGGCCTCCTGAGGAAAAGAAAGCTGGACTTCAGATCCAAAAAGTCTGGAGATGTGGTCTCTGCTATTTCTTTGAATTGTGAGATAATCTTGGGGCTGCAGTTTGGCTTCCCTGAAACTTAGATGTAAAATGGGAATGAATACCAGGCCCCTCTCATCTCCCAAATTTTTCACTTGAGACAATTGCCAACAATGTTGATTTCATCCTTTACAGCACCAACTAAATAGGTAGTAGAACCTGTGACTTCTCTCCTTTGTGCAGGCCACAGGAAAATAGACAAGAGGATGGTTGAAAAAAAAATCAGAAGGCCAAGTTAGAGCTTTCATAATCTGACACTGGCTAGGAGAGTCTTTGATTGGGAAAAATCAAAGACTGAGTAGGATGTTAAAATTAAAGGCCATGAGGTCAATTCATTATTGGCAGAGGACATTGTGCTTATTCTGGTATAAAGTGGTAGAGCTGGCTGTTAAGGAAGGTCTAGCAAAACAGATAGGTTGAAGCCGATCTGAGATGCTATCGTTAGGATATTTTGACAGTCTTGGAATATATGCATATGTGAATACAAGTACACATACACAATCACTCACAAATAATACAGGAGGCAGTAGGGAGGAAATTAGTTTAGGACTGAGTATATAGAGCCTAGCAAGAAGGCCTCTTCAGTTTTGTTCTCTGAACTTAAATTTAGCCTTGTTAAATTGTTCAATCCTTGGGTTTAACTAAAAATAAATTAGCTTATCTTTCCCACAAGAAAAATGTAGTTGTAGCTCATAAGACTGATGTTTTTGTGAAACTGTAGATGTAACACTAAATGCATAACGACATTTTTGTAATTTAGTAAAATATGATAAGTATATCATAATTTATTACTCTTTACTTTGTATGTACACCCACAATAAACATTATTTTCCTTTCAGTAGGTGAAATGAAATTCTTTCTTCTCTTAGAACTAATAAAACCTAACTATAAACCCATTTTTTTTTCAGTATGTGGCTCTTTTTTTAATCTCATTTCTTTCTTTCGCTTTTCTCTGTTCAATTTAGAATGCTTCTTACTATTCAGTCAAAAGAAATGATCCTTATACTTTATGACCAATCTTTACCTTTCTTCCATGAAGCCATCATTGATTACCATACTCTGATTTCTGATTTGGGGCTGTGCTAAATCTTGTCTGACAGAATGATGTCTGAGATGACTATTTCATCTATCTACCACAGCAGATAACTGTATGTTTTGATTGTCATCTTCATGACAGTTCATATCTCAATCTTCTCTCTTCCATCAAGTATAAGTTTTATGAAGGTAAGGGGTATATTTTTCAATTATTTCTCACAATTATGGAACTATAACGAAAATAGGTATGCTTGCATTATTGGACAAATTTTGGACAAGCCTTGAAATTTTACTCTAGAAAGCAATTCTTCTATTTTATATTGACCAGAAATTTATTTAAAAGAGAAAAAAACTTTCAAAGTAAATAACTATAAAGTAACCCAATGCATCTGGCTTCCCCTGATACATGTGAAGTACAGAAACTGCTTGACACAGAAAATTATGTCTTCTGAACCTCAATTTTAATATTTGCTAATAGAAGTTGACAAATGTTTTCACTTTTATATTTTCTGCCTGATTAGTTTAATACACATCAAAGGTTATAGCTGATTTCGTAGAATTTTTTTCTTTATCAAAACCCTTTGACACCAATTTTTGTTCTTGGAATAAATGCTGCCTTAGAGGCAATATAACATGGAGGCCAATGTAGGACCTTAGATTTGCACAGAGTCTTATTTGAATTCCAGCTCTGCACATAAACCACGATCTTCATCAAGACACTGGACATCTCTGATTTTCAGGAATAAAATGTTTCTCTAAGCACTGGCATGGAGAACAGCACAATTATTTGTACTAAGTGAAAGCATTTAAAATATGATGGGCAAGGTCAGGATTTACAATAACATAACATATTTAGTTCTCAAACCCATATTAGGCTGGCCTCAACTATTACTGAGTGGGGCCTATGAATGAAGGAAAATTATTCACTTTACTTGGTTGGATTGGTGAATAGTACACAGCGTAGCTTCTCAGAAAAATCTTTGCTTATTGACTGTGGTAAGTAGGGAATGAGGCAGAAGGAAGTTCTGGCTGAGTCTAGGCACAGCTGGGAAAACCACAAACACACAGATTATTTGCATTATGTCTTTATTGAATAAAGTTTCTGCATTGTGCTTGCTGTCAGAATCTTGGAGACCGATCTCAGATGGTGTCTCTTCTTTTCGATGTAAGTCTATGTCAATGATGTGTCTACTGACCCTCAGTTTGACCTCAAAGTAGATTTAGCACTTCTTTAAGTCTCTCATCTAAATGTACTTAATAAACACAATAATTTCTTTTTATAAAAGCTCAAGTAATACAAAATGAGATTTAGAATAAAAATTTTAAAATATTCTCACCCTTTTCCATGCAGTTAGCTAGCTTTGAGAAAACAGTGATGTTTGAACACAGTAGAGTCATTGGGAGAAAATGGCATAGATGGACTAATGGCAAGTTGTCGAACATTTCTGAGCAGAGGTTGCAGCATAGTCTGTTCTTTAATAAGGTTATTGTCCTGAGAACCATCTTAAATAGAACATAGTAGGCGTAGACATGTATACATATTTATAATTATTATTGACTCATGACAACATTATATTACAAACAGAACTTGCAACCTGTTACCTGGCTATATTATCTGTGTAACAGAGCTACTCCAACTACTTCTGCTGCTACTGCTACAACAGTAACTATTTTGAATATGATTTCTATTCTATTCAAACACTTTATATCTGTTGTCCAGTTTAATATATTGACAGTAGTTCTATTATAGAAATAGTATAATTATTATAATATTATATATGATATAATTGAATCAATATAAACAAGAAAAATATAATAGCAAAATTTAGCACAATTATATTGGGATATATATATATATATATATATATATATATATATATTTTTTTTTTTTTTTTTTTGGTTTTTGAGTCACACCCGGCAGTGCTCAGGGGTTGCTCCTGGCTCTATGCTCAGAAATTACCCCCGGCAGGCACAGGGGACCATATGGGATGCCGGGATTTGAACCAACGACATTCTGCATGAAAGGCAAATGCCTTACCTCCACGCTATCTCTCTGGTCCCAAATTGGGATATATTTTTATGATTGTTATTATAACTAGGTTACATATGCTGGTGCTCAGGGACTATATTTAGCTCATCCTCAGGAGTTGTTCCTGACAGTGTTTGGAGATATTTTGCTGTTCAGGGAAGTGAATCTAGCCTCCTGCATGAGAAGCATGTACTCAATTTGTTGACCTATTTCTTTATTTCATAACTGGGATTTAATTTTAATCAAGCTGTATCTTTTGGTTTAGATATACATAGAGAATACCAAGATTCAGGAAATGGCATTCCCTGAAAAACATGTAGGAAATATTTATGAAAATATTTGGAGAGGCATAATACCTGAGCTTTGAACAAATGATCTAACATGTGTGAAATAAGTATTAGCAATTTCAACCCTGTATACATTCCGCATTTTATATTCTTGTAGTCTGACCTTTTATAGACTTTATATTCACTTCAAATATGAGAAACAGAGGGAAAGGTAGTGAAAGAGATTGGTATCGTCACAATGACCATTTACAGTAGACAAAATGTTCCCTGTTACATAACAAAACATGGAAGATAGCATTGTAACATTTTATGGCTATATGATTGGGCATTGGTTTAAGAATGATCCCTTGTTCTAAAGATTTTTCTCTAAATAGTTCTCAGTACTCTAAAGTTATTATCATAGTCCAATTCTCAGGGCTAAGCATTTCTATTTCTCCAATAGCCAAAGTTTCATTTGAAAGTACTACTGTAATGAAAGCTGATATTGTGATTTCCCATCTGGGGAAATTAATTCATTAATAATTCTTAAAACTCAATTCAGAGTATGCACAGGCACCGAATTCAGGCACTGAAGTGAGACACCTATAATCATTCTACTTTTGTTTGCTCATTTTATGGCCTCTTACTCTTTCTTTTTTTCCTCAATTATTCCACCTGCCATCAGGAATTCACATCATGGAGGCTCCTTCGCTGCAGCATGGCTAAGCATCTCAATTTCCAAACATCTGGCTGGTTTCAATCAATGAGCCTCTAAACACCGGGCTCTGAGGTGAAATTGTAAGGGTGGGGATAGCTGAATGCAGGATGCAGATTCAATAATAAGCCACCAGCGGGCCTCTGAATTCTTTTGTTCGTGAAAACTTAGATTTACACCACCAAGGCTGGGCTAGACAGGGGAAAGTGAAAACAAAGCTTTACTCAGTTAATGGAAATGACAGCAAATTTAATGTATTTGTAAATTCCCACAAAACTAAAATTCTATTTAGCAACTGCAGAGAAACAGAATTCAGATAGATTTGCAGAGAAATTGGGACAAGAAATTGATACCGAAATCTGGGCAAATATGTTTGTGCTAAAAGAGGGGTCACAATAAGAAGTTCTTTTATAAAAAGCAGATATAACATCCACATGTTGTAATCATAACAAACAGGAACTCAGAACAAACTAAAGGGTTCAAATTAGAATCTTCCAAATTATAGCTAAGTGAACTTAAGAAAGTCACTTAACCTTTTGGTGTGTCATTTTTCTGGGAATTATAAGTATTTTCTCTTCCTAATGAGATTTTGGGGTAAGAATGAAATAACACAACACATGAAAACTATTTGTTTTACTTTCTTTGGAATTTTGGGCTACACCTGGCAGTGCTCAGGGATATCTCCTGACTTTATGATTGGGGTTTTCCTCAAACTACACTCAGGGCCAGAGAATAAACCTGGGTTAGGCAAATTTCTCAATTCCTGAGTTATTTCTTATTCCTAACTAAAGCTTTTAGAATTTTCCTATTATAAAACAAATTTCTGTATATGTGTTTGCTGCTTTTATCTCACTTTTTTTATTTTTCCTTTTTAAAACCAACGACCTAAAAACACTGCAAAGTGGGCCTGGAAAGATAGCACAGTGGCGTTTGCCTTGCAAGCAGCCGATCAGGACCAATGGTGGTTGGTTTGAATCCCGGTGTCCCATATGGTCCCCCGTGCCTGCCAGGAGCTATTTCTGAGCATACAGCCAGGAGTAACCCTTGAGCATCGCCGGGTGTTGCCCAAAAACCAAAAAAAAAAAAAAAACCCAAAAAAAAAAAACACTGCAAAGTATGTATTATCCATAGGATTATTTCCAACAATTTGAATTTACTGAAACAATGAAACCTAAAAAGTTATTGAGAATTTTAAGATTAGCTCAGTAGTAATTTGTGGCGTTAAGGCTAAAACCAAGCTTCTGTGATGTTTTTTTTTTTAAACCATTTATTTACTTATTGATTTCTTCATTCAGTCTGAATTGAGCCCTTGCTCTGTGCGAATCATGCTGTCAGGGATACAGTACTATCTGATGGAAATATTTCCTAAAAGATATCAGAGGATAATGATGAAATGATGAATAACATAAGTTGGCTTGGGGGAAAGTTGGAAGTGATTTTGACAGTGGATGAAGACTTCATTCAATATCAACCTTTTCTAAAAATTCCTAAGGGTTCCCAAATGCTTTTAAGAGATGGGACCAGAAGTTAATAAGGTTTCACTCTTTAGGAATCAGAACAATTCATGTTACTTGAGGAAGGAACACTGTCAAGTTCATATTATATGGTAGAAATCATGCGATCAAAATCCAAGCTCAGTACTTGAACTCTCTGTGATGAAATGCTAACCCTCTTTCCTTTATATTGATTTTGAAAATTATAATAATCCCTTAAAAATAAAATATTCGGGTTCTAGCTCTTGATTAAACTATTTTCTTTTATTGAAAACATTGTGATTTACAAAGTCCTTCATAGTTGGGTTAAGCATACAAATAAATCAGAGCCAAGTGTCCATCTCCCTCCATCAATGTTCCTAGAGTGTAACCCAAAAACCATCACATCACCCCCCAATCCCCTGCCTGCCAGTATAACAGGCGCCTTTAAGTTTAGATAGAGTTTGGGTCTTTTGATTCTATTTTTGTTGTCTTTGGCTTGGATATTTAGTTCCGTCCTTTTATTCTCTAACCTTCACCAATCCATCTGAGACTGGTTGGCTCCTAGCCCCCATCCATATTTGTATTTCTTCTCTTCCACTCAGTTTCTTTCCTTTTTCTGAATATACTCTGTGCATAAGGATGTTCTAATGGGATTGCTAAATGGTGTTATAAATGAGAGACAACTCTTATTTAGATCATTCCTTTTTTTATAGGACTATCAGAAAATGGTTGGAAGGAAATATGATAGGATTTTCCATATGGTTTTGAGTATCGGCTCTTTTTTCGGAGGATATTTCTGAGAATAATATTCTGAGAATATTGATTGACAGTCTTCAGAAAGTCTACAAACATCAACGTGGGAATAACTTTCCAATAGTTAAAATATTTGTTTTATTATGATTTTTGTATTAGGCTGTGCCTGAGGATAGTTAATAAGTAATGGCATACTCTGAATTCAATCATACTGAGTAAGAGGTAAAATCAATTTGATTCTTGTAAATCTTGAGGTCTGTTAGCTTTAAATATAAACTAAAATGTGCAATAAATTTTAATTAGTTTCACACCTATTATGTGTTAAATACTGTTATACACAGTACATAAACAAATAATTGAGTAAAACAAGGCCCAGCCTCTCATAGAACTTACATTTTATTGGAGCAAGAGGTAATAAACAAATAATCATTTGAAATCATTTAAATAATCATTTAAAATAGTGATATATCTTGTGAAACAGATTAACAATATAAATGACTATTGCTACTAGTAAAAATGACTATTGCTACTAGTAAAAGTTAATAATGTTGTTGATTGTTGTCGGCAAGTACTAATTCTGAAATAGTTAATAATGTTTCATATATACAAGTATAATACATAAAGGCTTGCAAGCTAAGCATCAAAATATTTAAATGTTACAGATCAATAAACTTTTAAGTTTTTTACCCTATCTTGAAAATGCAATGTCATAACAATCTGGAAGTACAGATTTGGGTTTAGAATTCCTACACTTTTCCAGTTTATATCATGGATGGTGAGAGCAGGGGACAATTGATTTCTGAGGGTTACCATTCTTTCATTCAAGTTCTGTTTAGAAATACAAGAGAAGATTCTTGAAGATATTGTCTCTTGTCCATACACATATACTAATAGCTTTGTAAATCATAATTCTTTAAATAAAATTAACTATGAAAAATAATGAAACCTTAAATTTCTCGAAATTCTAGAGTTATAAAAACACATCACAGACTCATAAAGCACAGGTAGTTTGTTCTCTATCACTTCCATTTCTAGAATTGCATCATTCAATGGTTAGAAATTGGATGTTCTTAAACCTATTGCTGAATAAACCTATTAGTGCTGAATGTTTGGGGTGTTTTGTCTATCAACAAGAGTATTTTATTGAAAACTCTAAGCAATCTATGTAAGAAATAGAATGACATCGCCATAGTTTAGTAATGCCATAATTACAGAACAAGACACAGAATTGGAAAATATTATAAAGACATATCTTGAAAGTCAGATTATTAATTGATCATGTAAGATTACAGAAACTAGCAAATATCAAACTTAGAGTAGGAAAGAGTAATAAAGCTTAAAATTATGGGTGAAATGTTTTCTTTTCTTGAATCTGATTCCCATATAAAATGTATGTTTTGGATTCTAAAACACTCTCTAAAACACTCCTAGATTAATGAGATCTTCAAAGCATCTTCTTTCCTTATAATAATCAAGAGCATGTATTAAGGGGAATAGTCAGAACAATGAAATCTTTACTGAGAGAAATAAATATATCTTCTATTCCATTCATTTGAGTTTGTATAAGAGGTTCTTGCTAATATTGTCTCATTGGATCTCAAGCTTGTGAAGTTGGCATTGTTTTCTTCATATGACAATAAAGTAAATGAAGCTTAGGGAAGATTGGAATATTTATTATGATCTCTCCAAACTTTGGTGGACTGAGAAAGATCAGGTCTCAAGCCCATGCATATGCAGGCATTTTAGCCATTGCTTTCTGTAAAGGTAGACTGGCAGGTATAAAAATTCATTTTTCCTGAAGGAAGAGATGAATACAAAACAGCAAGCATATATATATGTATATATATGTATATATATATATGTCTCTTATGACTCATTAGTTAACTTAAAGAAGATTTTTATTGCAGATGGGAAAGCAATAATGCAGCTGCTACCAGGCCAATCCACATGAATGCCCATGTACTTTCACAACTGTCTTATTTGCCCTGGACACTGAAGCTCTGGAATAATGTAGCCAGTGGGGCACTTTTTGAACACATGCGTTGTAAAATCAATAAAAGTTGAGAGCTGTCTCTGAGTACTGCTTCTCTTTCATCCCTTCAACAGATTGTCTGAGCAGCCTGGCACTTTGCCTACAACATTCTACCTGGCACGCTGGGAGAGGTTATGCTTAGCTGGTGAAGAAATGGAGACTTCACTTTCCAGAATGTTTTCCTGAGCTCACTCTCTGAGTGATTCATGCCAGGCAGCAAAACGCATCAATAAATAATTATCAAGTGAGTAGTGAAAAAGGAAGAAGGGGGAAGTATAATATGAAGAGCTGAATGCGCAAAGCATTGCAAAGAAATCAAACGAAAATGTCGATTCAGCGAAAATAAATCCACTGAAAGATAATAAATCAGGACAAGAGGAGAGATAAAAGATAAATTCATCCAAAGAAAACACGTTTTTGTGGAATAATAGCTTGCTCAGGCCAGTCAATTCCCATGGAAGGGGATAGTTAATTAACTTTTATATAACTTCATTTTTTTTTGGAAAATAGAAATGAGTACAACCATCACACAGGTTTCTATACTGGACATGTTATATATTTTACACAAAGAAGTTAATTCAATATTAACATCATAGTTTTCTAGGTAGCTGCCATAATCAAAATCAATATCATTAATTTATTTCCTTTTTCTTCTCTTCTCTTCTTTTCTTTTCTTTTCTTTTCTTTTCTTTTCTTTTCTTTTCTTTTCTTTTCTTTGAATCCTTCTCTGCAGCACTAGGGACCTTGGAGCAATCTCCCTATAATGTTTAGCCTGGAGGTAGTATAATGGTGTTGCTGGAGTTTACCAGCCTATTTCCTGCTATGTTGAGGGAACATTAATACTCCATTCTTTATGAACTCTCTTCTTGGCTCTGTAATCTCATTTTTATGCATGCCACAAGTCTTCAGCTAATGCAACTCTACTTATTAAACTTTAATAATTAAACTTGATGAGAAATAATTTATATATAATTATATAATTTATTTAACTAATAAAATTCAACCACTAATACACTAAAAAGTTCTCATACATTAAATCTCTGCTATCCCTTCATGTAGTTCTGAAATCACAGTTTAAAGTCCCACCTTCACTTTCAGATTCATCTGTTCTGTTCATAGATATCTTAGTTTTTTCCGTAAAATTTTATAATAACAATACTGTAGTATGTGCTTCTTCATTCTGGCTCCCTTCTATAGCAATTGAGTAAATGCTGAATATTGTATATTCTGAATGGTTAAGTAATAACATTTTGGGTGTATTCTTTCAAGCTGCATTTGCTTTTCAATGCACCCGATGCCCAAGACCGCAGTTGTTGGTGCTGGGACCAACCCCTTCCAGAAGAGCCTGCAGAAGCAACTCAATGGAGGTGAGCTGCCCTGACCACGAAGAGCGGAGCTAGAGGAGCCCCACAGCTCTGCTCAGCTCCGCATCCCTGAAAATCTTTAGTCAATGAACTCCAGTACAACACTCAGAAAACATCACACTACAAGTGAGACAATGAGGGGAACAACGCAGGCTTCCACAATGCATAAGAATGAAGATGGCAGCTCTGATGACCTGAAAGTGCCAGCCACCTATTTAGCCTCTCAGATAAGGGGTTGAAAGAAGAAATATGGAGGTTTCTCATAGAATGCAAAGAAAAAGTGGATTGGGCTGAATGAACCACAAATAAGAATCAAGAGATTGTGAAATTAGAAATCAGAAAACTCCAAACTGAAATAACAGATTGAAAATCTTTGTGAAATTGGGTTTTAATAAAGTATTTCTTTATTACAAGTGTTTTTGCTTCTATCTTAGTAGCAATTTTATAAAATATACTCCTCTAAATTTCCTCAGTCCAGAAGTCTAAAAAAGGTTCAAAAATATTTATTTTAATTTTATCAGGAGATTTTATATGGGGAATAGGAAAAATGTAAAAAAATAAAGCTATCCAACATCTGAATTGGATAATTGCGAAGTACATGTAGATAATACTTTTGTCATTCTCTGATACCTAAAACCTTTTATTTATGTCAAATTTCAAATAATAAATGCACTAAAATATTTTGAATATTTCAAATGAAATATTCAATATGAACACATAGCTATATAATCTGCTATTAAATAATTGTTATAAATGAATAAATACCACTAATAAATTCTAGAAATAAAGTTATTAATAAAGAACAAACAAATAAAAAATAGAACAACTTTGTAGGTGAAATGAAAACTTCTTTGAAAGACTCTCCAATGGAATAACAAAAACAGCAGAGCACAGAATCAGTGGCCTGGAAGAGGAGATGCATAACAACTCCATACAACAGAAGAGATTTAAAAATATCTGTTTTAATGACTATTGCTTTGTAATAGAATTTAAAATTGGGGAAAGTGATGTTTTGCACCTTCTTTGTCCTCAGGATTCCTTTAGCTATTCCTGGGATTTTATTGTTCCAAATAAATTTTAGGATTATTTGATTCACTTCTTTGAAGAATGTCATGTGTATCCTTAAAGAAATTGCATTAAATCAGTACAATGTTTTGGGGGGAGTATTGCCATTTTAAAGATGTTAATGGTTCAATTCCATGAACAGGGTATGTGTCTCCATTTACTTGTGTCCTCTTTTATTTCTTGAATCAGTGTATTGTCGTTTTATTTGTATAGAACTCAGTGGTCAACAACGTGTAGCTCGCAAGCCACATGTGGCTCTTTACACTTTTAATTGGGCTCTTCTGTGTGCCTGGCGGCAGCTCCAGGAGTCAGGACTCTGCTCCTAGCCTGTGTCAGTGCGCGCCCTGTGTGGCTCTCAAAATAAATTTCAATCATGGTTTTGGCGAGATTTGGCTCAGTTGAATAAAAAGGTTGTCAAACACTATAGGTCCTTCACCTCTTCAGTTAAGTTGACTAAAAGGTATTTGAGTTTCTGTGGCACTAATGTGAATGGTATTGGTTTTTAATGTCCATTTCTTCTCAATCACTATTTGTATATAAGAAGGCCTTTGATTTTTGCAAGTTAATTTTGTAGCCTGTCACTTTACTATATGAAACTATTGTTTCTAGAAGCTTTCATAGAGTCTTTAGGGTTTCCTAAGTATAGTATTATGTCATCTGCTAACAATGAGAGCTTAACTTCTTCCTTTCCTATCTGGATGCCCTTGGTATCATTTTTTTTGCCTAATTGCTAAGGCAAATATTTCAGTACTGTGTTAAATAGAAGTGGCAAGAGGGAAAGCCTTTTCTTATACCAGATTTTGAGGAAAGGCTTTTAGTTTGTCTTCATTGAGTATACAATTTGCCATTGGCTTGTGGTTGATGGCCTTGACTATATTGAAAAAATTTACTTCTATTACCATCTTTTTGAGAGTTTTTATTATGAATGAGTGTTGGATCTTATCAAATGTTTCTCTGTACCTATTGAAATTATCATATGGTTTCTATTGTACCTTTAGTTAATCTGGTGTCATATTGATTGATTTATGAATGTTAAACCATCTTTGCATGCTTGGAATAAAATCTACTTAATCATGGTGTATGACATTTTTGATGAGATGATTGGATCATATTTGGCACGATTTTGTTGAGGATCCTTGCATTTGTATTCATCAGAGATATTGGTATGTAGTTTTCTTTATTTGCAACTTCTCTGGTTTTGGTATCAGGGTAATTTTGCTTCATATAAACTATTTGGGAGTGTTTCTGTTTCTTCAATTTTCTGACAGAGCCTGAAAAGTATTAGTAATAGTTCCTCTTGAAAGTTTTGAAAGGATTTGTTTGTTAAGCGACCTGTAATTTGTTTTTGAGAAAACTTTTGATTGCCACTTTAATTTCCTCAATAGTGATGGGTCTGTTTATATATACTAGATCATCCTGATTCAACCGTGAAAGATTATGAGTTCCAAGAATTTATCCATTTCTTTCAAATTCTCATCTTTTGTGGCATAAACTTTCTCAAACTAGTCTCTGGTAGTGTTCTTTTATATTGCACATTAATAGAAAAGTACACACTACTAGAAATTTGGAAAAATGGAAAGAAGTATATATTTTTCATCCTCTCTAGGAGTGATAGTTCTATGTTTTTCATTGTAAAATGCTGAAAATTTTTTAATCTATTTTAATTGTTTAGGCAAAGAAGATACCTTTTGATCTCAGTCAATCTCAGACTATGTGAGGAATTCATGTACTCCCTTTAAGAAGATTTGATGACTCTATCAACTCCACAAGAAGCAGTTAGCTGTAGAAATGAGAGAAGAAACTAGTGGTCAATGACTACTTTATGTCATTGACACATTGTGTCAGAAATATAAATATTGTCTGATAAGAATATTTTCAGTTACTGAATTTGGGTCATATTGAATTTTCATTACTTTCAAATTAAAGTCCTTTTATTCTTTTCATATCCCTACATACTACATTTGTCAGAAAAACAATTTAAAGTAAAGGATGATTTTTGTCATTGAAGCCTGTTAAAACTAGTTTTAGAATGAGAAATTTTTGTCTCTTGATTCTTTCCAAAACTAATTTTCTTTTTTTTTCATTTTTAAGAATACATTTATGAAGATACGTGTGCAAGCACATATCTTGCTCAAAAGTAACAAGTCTATGGAAATGTATGAGAGTAGGAGCGCCATTCCCATCTGACACTGTCTAACTCTAAGTCTGAAAGTTTTTTTATTTAAACATTGTGGTTTCAAGGTTGTTCATGATACAGTTTTTCCCCCACAGATAAAGTTGTTCATGATTAAATTACAGTCATACAATATATCACAACCTTTACCAGTGTACATTTCTGTACTGTGTTCCCAGTATTTCTCTTACCCTCCCTATACTCCCATCTCACTCATCCTCTCTCCCCCCCTTCTCTTTTCTTTGATGACATTGTGATTTGCACTACTGTTAATAAAGGGGTTCATATGTGTCACTCTATCTTCTTCAGCACTCAGTTCTTGTCTAGAGTAATCAGTTCCAAACAAGTTCTACTATGGGCCCAGAGAGATAGCACAGTGGCGTTTGCTTTGCAAGCAGCCGATCCAGGACCAAAGGTGGTTGGTTCGATTCCCGGTGTCCCATATGGTCCCCCGTGCCTGCCAGGAGCTATTTCTGAGTAGACAGCCAGGAGTAACCCTTGAGCACCACCGGGTGTGGCCCAAAAGACAAAAACAAAACAAAACAAACAAACAAACAAGTTCTATGTGTACTTGAAACAAAAGTGCAAAACACCACAAAAATAACTATGATATTGAAAAATATGACTACCAGAGTTAAAAGGAAATATAGTTAAGTGAAATAGGTAAAAAGAGTTCATTTTGATGGATTAATAGCATTAGAAATGTAAGGTTTATTTGTTTTTGCAACTCAGTACTATTCTTGTACTGATGGTAAGGGGTTACTCCTGGTAATACCTTGGATACCATATACGGTGCTGGGATTGAATACATGTAAGGCAAGTATCATAAACCCAGTATTAAGAATCTGATAAGTTGTGGTAAGGCATATCCCATTATAATCCTAATTTCATAGTATTGAAAACCAGTGGAAAAATCAATATCATTAATTAAAAAGAAAATAGTATAATAATTTACATATAACATGATATTATTAATAATATAATAGATAATATGTTAAAGTCATATAGACTACTTGATTCCTAGTATACCTTCTAATATTAACTCGTGGGACTAATAAAACATATTTCAAGTTATTTTAATGTATGGTTATCCATTAGTTATCTTTCCACTTTTCTTTTTATTTATTTATTTATTTATTATATTAATATCTTTATTTAAACACCATGAATACAAACATGATTGTGGTTGGTTTTCAGTCATGTAATGAATACCCCCATTCACCAGTGCACCGTTCCTATCACCGATGTCCCAAATATACCTCCTCCCTACCCCACCCCACCTGTCCTCTAGACAGGCTTTCTACTTCCCTCATTCATTCACATTGTTATAATAGTTCTCAGTATAGTCATTTCTCTAACTGCACTCACCACTCTTTGTGGTGAGCTTCATGAAGTGGGCTGGAACTTCTAGCCCTCCTCTCTTTTGTCTCTGAAAATTATTGCAAGAGTGTCTTTTATTTTTCTTAAGACCCATAGATGAGAAGAATATTCTGTGTCTCTCTCCCTTATTTCACTTTGACTTATTTGACTTATTTCACTCAGCATTATAGATTCCATGTACATCCATGTATAATTTTTCCACTTTTTTAATTTTTCCTTCAAATTGTGTAAAGTAAGATCTTTATTGATATCTCTATATAATGCTTTATTAGCCTCCAATTGCCAACCTTATTCCTCTCCCATATTGTACAATTAAAATTTAAATTTTTGGCTATTTTATATTTAATTTTACTATCCACACCATCTTTGAGAAATCTTACTCAAATCTGAACTATTCACCAGTAAATCTCTTACCTTTTTAAAAGTTTTGATTTCTTTTGTAAGCTTCCAATTTGGCATCACCACTTGAATATGTTGTAGTTGTCTTAATTTTAGTTAGGTTAAAAAAGGAATTTATAATTTTCTTAGTGCTATTCTCTTCTCATTAAAAAAATCAAATCTGTTGTGTAATATTGGATAAAATCATGTCTTAACAGAGGACAGGATATCATTACCACTCTCATGAACTAAGATGTTCTAATGCTTCTAGACTCTCCAAAATGTTTTACTTAATTTATCTTATTAATTCATTATTTTTTGTTCATTCTTTCCATTTATTCCAGTTAATATCTCTGGTTTCTCTAGATCTATTATTCACCTTTTTCATCATTTTAACTGTTATGTGTCCATGACACTGTTAGATATGTATCATATTGTAGTGTGTGTGTGTGTGTGTGTGTGTGTGTGTGTGTGTGTGTGTGTCTATGGGTGTGCTTTCTCCAGTATTTGGTTGAATTTGACCCGTGAGGAGTTCTGGGAAGATATCAAGTGTCGATGGTTTTATGTGGTTTTATGTTTGAATGTGTCCCCCCCAATTTATATGTTGAAATTAGAATCCTTGGTATATGAAGTTGGGTTTCTAAAAGATACATAGAAACTCTCCGTGTCTCTGTCTGTGTAATTGTTTCATTCTTTCTGTGCATCTGTGATGGAAGACTTTGAGCAAAGAACAAGAAAATGTGTCTGAGAACTTATAGGGAATTTTACCACACTCTAAGCCTGCTGGCATCTTGATTTTGAACTTAAAATAACCGGAACCATATTAAAATTAATTTCCATTGTTCAAATTCATGGTATTTATGAATATATACACATATAATTGATGTGTATTTCATTTATATGCACATAAATTCTATAACGCATATGTATTTTTATCTGATATATGTTTGGCAGGAATGATGTTTGATATTAGAAAATATTTTGATACACATGACACACTTGATCTCATGGAATTTATGATTTAGTGAACAATACAGTTTGCTACTTATTAGCTTTTTCACTAGGTTTACTCTGTATAAATTTGGGCAGATCAAAAAGAGATTTTAGTAGGAAGTTACAGATGCTGATATAACTGAGATTAATGAGTAGTTCTTCCTGTCCAATTTGACTATAAAAGTAATTAAATGATATCGATTATTTTCATCGAACAAATAATTATGAGTGTTTGCCAATACCAGACATTAAGATATAGAACACCGAACAGAAATGGACAGAATACCCTCTCTCACAGAGCTTATACTCTACTTTGAGAATTCCGTGACTCAGACATATTAAAATGCAATAAATTTTACTTATTTTATTACCTTTCTACTGTTATTTATTTATAATGTACATGTTTACCTCCCTATGTTCTTATCATTTTCAGCGTCCATTTTATTCATTCTCAAGGTCATAGTTTGTTTTATTCATTCCTGTGTCCCCGGGAATCTGTAGTTTATACCGGGTAGTCAATAAATGAATAATTTAGGAGTCATATTTAACAAGAAGCTCCGCAGGCACTCACTGAGCCTCAGCCGCTGCTGCTCAGAAGCTGTGTCTCCTCTCTCGCCACTGGGAGGGAGCAACCCACACCTGCAAACCCGAATTTGTGGACCCCTCATTTGAGCACAGCTGGAATGTAAGGGCAGGCTTTAAACTCAGACCACGTGTAAGCAGCAACTCCCCCAATTGTACTCACAGCGCCTCAGCCATCTTTGGGCTGGAGAGATCTGGAGAGATCAGTGGGATCTGGATATACACGCTCAAGCAGTGCCTCCCTGCCCCACAAATCCCACTGATACCTCAGTCTCTAGCAGACAATACTAGGCAGACCAGATCCTACTTCTTTCTGCCTTAGAAAATATATATCTCTTCTGCTGTATGGAGTCGTTATGCATCTCATCTTCCTGTTTATGACTAAAACCCAATTACAATCATGCTCGTAATCATGGTACTGAAATAAATATTTTATATATTAAAAATATATATAGCCCCATAACCAAAAGAAGAATCCAACACACTAGATTGTAATGTCTTTACCATACTGAAGTAACCTTGAGTACCTAGAATAAATAAACGCTAAAATAGATCTACCCCCAACCACCTCCTACACAATTTAACAGATCGCTTAAGAAAAAACAAACCTAAAACTCCAGCACCCAAAACTACCCTCTGCAAAGAACAATGGGGAAACTAAGAAAGACACCAGCAGCTGGGATATAAAGTTTTGCCACTCCCTGGCAAAACTTTTATTTATATGTGAGGGAAGACTAAAAACATACTCGGATGAAAAAGAACTCACAATATTTGCGCTAACCAAACTGACAATAAATGAAATAATCAAAGATCAATTTCTCAATTTCCCAAACTAAACATACAACTTAACAACAACAATCCTACACAACAACCCTCTCAGTCAATAATCTCCTTAAATGTCAATGGACTAAATCCCCCCCATTGAAAATCACAGGGTAAAATGAGGATCAGAAAACAAAACCTTGATATCTGCTGCCTGCAGGAAACACATCTAAAAGATCAGTATCGACTAAGCTTAGAACAAAAGGATGGAAATCAATCATGCAAGCCACTGGAAAACAAATAAATACCTGGGACAGCCATACTTATATCAGAACAAATCATATTTAAACTCAAGAAAGTGCTCAGAGACAAAGAGACACTACTTATTGATCAGGGGAATGTTAAACCAACAAGTACTAACTCTGATCAACATTTATGCACCTACCATAGAGCCAGCAAAATATGTAAGGCATTTGCTTACAAACCTAGAAAAACATATGGATGGAAATGTGATAGTAGTAGACTTCAATACACCACTATCACTAATAGATCCACTAGGAAGAAAACTAGCAAAGACATAAGAGCCCTAAATGAGAAACTAGAAGAAAGAGGACTAATAAACTTTTACAGGGCCTTCTGTCCTCAGAAAGTGGAATACATATTCTTCACAAGTGCAAAAGAAACCTCTAAAATAGACTATGCCTTAGAACAGAAATCAAACTTGCATAAAGTTACAAATATAAGAATTATACCAAGTACCCTATCAATTCACAATGCAACATAGATCAAGATTTATTGCAAGAAGATTTTGAGGAAAGCAAACACCTGGAGATAAATAACATGCTACTCAACAACAGCTGGATCAAAGAGGAAATCAAGGAAGAAAGAAAAAAAATTTTCATGAGAAGAATGACAATGAAGAAACAAGTTTTCTCTCATTCATTAAAGCAAATGGCTTTAGAGGCAACTTCTATCAAACATTCCGAGAAGTATTACTACCGTTGATCCTCAGGTTTTTCCAAAACGTTGAAATATAGAAATCCCCCATAATTCCTTTTATTAGGCTAATATCATGCTTATTGACAAAGCTGACAAAAATACCACCAAGAAAGAAAACTGCAGATCAATCTTCATAATGAACATGAATGCAAAAATAATTAACAAAATCTTGGCAAACTGAATTCAACAATACAGCAAAAAGATTATACACCATGACCAAGTAAGTGAGCTTCATCCTAGGGGTGCAAGGTCATGGTATATATTCATTATGGATAGATGATAGAACTGCAAGGTATATAGCATTAAATCTAAATAAATGGGGCTACCTCGAACTAAAAAGTTTCTGTATGCAAAAGAAACACGGATTAAAACTAGAGGAAAGCTAACAGAAAGGGAAAATTTTGCATTCAACACATTAGATAAAGATTTGATATCTAGAGTATATAAAACAGTTGGAACTGTTAGCTCCATAGAAACTAAAAAAATTAGAAAAATGTGGGGAAGAAATGAATAGACACTTCTCTGACAAAGAACAACAGATGGCCAACAGGCATATGAAACACATGTTCATCATCACTCATCATTAGAAAAATACAAATCAAGACAAAGATGGGGTACCATCTTACACCAGTGAGGATGGCACATATCAAATAATGGGACCAATATCTGTTGGTGGGGATGCGGTAAGAAAGGAATTCTTGTCCTTTCTTAAGGTGGAAATGCTGCCTGGCCCACCCCCTATGGAAAATAATATAGAAAAAATCTCAAAAATCTCAACATGACCCATCAATCCCTCTCTTGGGTATTTATCCCCAGGACAGGAAGAAATTCACCCAAAACTATGTATGCACACCACCATCCATTGCAGCACTCAGTACAATAGCCAAGACTTGGAATCAACCAATCAACCAATCAATCAATCCAACAACAGATTAGTAGATCATGAAGATGTGATACATACACACAATGGAATACTACCCAGCGGTAAGAAATGATACGATTTTGTAATTCTCAGAAACATGGATGAAACTAGAAAATATTATGTTAAATGAATTAAGCCAGAAGAAGTATAAATACAAAATAGCATCACTTTTATGTGGTATTTGGAATAAATCCATGAAGAAACAGCATTTTAAATGATAAGTACTTTGAACACCATAGTGTATAGTGAGGAGAAGAGATCAAATCAAGCAGAAGAGGAAAAACACAAAGTCTTTACTCTCTATAAACTACAACACCTGCAACTATGAAAATAGCTGTTTAGATCGAACAAGAGTTCAATAAATCTATCACTACAAAGTCCTATAATAATGTACTAATTTTTGTTTTGTTTTGTTTTTGGGTCACACCTGGCAGTGCTCAGGATACTCCTGGCTCTATGCTCAGGAATAGCTCCAGCTGTACTAATGTTTTTATATACAGAATCAGGTGGAGAATATGATTTGATGTGGGGATTCTGCAGCAGTGCTCACTATCTGTATGTTTTAGCATGTAGATTTTATTTTGTATAAAATAACTTCTATTTTTTGTCCTTGGAGATATATATTAGACACTTTAATTTTGCAATTCGGTGCTATAACTTATTAGACTCCATATACAGAGCTCACTATTACAATGTTTTGATCAAATACTCAATTTATCCATTTCCTTCTGATTATGTCTTCTACTCTGACCCAAACCTCATGACCATACATACCACTGAAATGGGCAACCGCACACCATATACTTACATAACAAGTTCCACTCACTACGTATGCTTTTGCAAATTACTATTATCCCTTCTATTTATATATTTTATTTCTCTATTTCTCTTCTTTTTTTCTTTTTTAACTCAAAATATCTTGCTATTATATTATAATGCCCACACTGTCGGTTTCCTTTTAGAAAAGGAACCTCAATGTATAAGAGATGGTGGATGATACTACATAGTGTAAACTCCTTGTATAGTAGTTACTTCCATTTTGCTTAGTATTCTAGACATGAAAATTTTGTTTATCCTAAAATGCTCCATGCACTATATAACCCAAAAGCTTCATTTAGCAAAGTTCACCCCTGCCACTAATGAAGTGCCTAGAAATTGGAAAACCATTTCCCTCCTATGTGCTGGCTTAATTTATTTATTTTTATTTTTTCTCTTTATTAATTTTTCTTTTTCTTTTTCTTTTTGGCTTTTTGGCCACACCTGGTGACACTCAGGGGTTACTCCTGGTTATGCTCTCAGAAATCGCTCCTGGCTTGCGGGATCATATGGACACAGAGAAATTCAATCACAGTTTGTCCGAGGCTAGCACAGGCCAGGCACACACCTTACAGCTTGTGCCACCACTTTGGCCCCTCTTTCTCTTTTCTTTTAATCTATTTATTTATTTTCTTAATTTAATTATTTTTAACCACTCATAAGGATCAGGCCTCCAACTACAACCTATGACTAATGTCTGTCATAATGTCTCTAATGTCTGTCTATAAGTGGGTATGAGTTTATATGCAGTGGACTCTTCTATTTTTGCCTAACCTATATTGTAAACAATCCATACCTATATTGCATATAATCCTGTTATATATCATCTGGTCCTCCCATTCAGAATTCCTTTTATCCTCTCACCCCTCAATCCTGATATGTTATATCTCCCTATTTAACCCTCAGTTCTTAACTCCTTAGGAACTATGATGATCTCCTTCCCCAGTAAGCTGCTACCTGGCTTCCAAAGAGAAAGGACACCCTCTCAGCCCCATATCCCTCGCCCCAGCAAGAAGCTGAAACCACCACTCCTGATGACTCATTCTATGTCTGCCCTTTTTCTACCAGCACCCCTCAATGTGGATTGTTTCATGCTACTGAACTCAGCCCATTTCTTAGACTCATTAAGACCATGGTGTGAGATGAAAATGTGCTCAGGATTTCACCCCCCACCCCAAGAATAACAAAGGACTTAATGGAGATATCTGTATTTTCTTTGTATGCTTAATTCCTTAATAGTTATACATCTTTGAGTGTTCATTTCCAAATGTAAAGGTAGCTACCTCCATCACTCTTTTCGTTGTTGTTTGTTTTCGTTATATTTAGTATAAAATTCTAGTAGAAAAATTTTGCTTGGGATAAAAGTTCAATTCAAAATAGAAGCTGAGAGATTGTATAGCTTGCCATTTTTATCCACAAGTGCACCAATAATATAATATGCCATTTTTCCTTTTTGCATAGACACAATAAAATGGGAAAATCTTATGTATAGAAACAAGTTCTTATCTACTAGGGATAAGAACCCATACATTTTGTAATTCAGGGATACCATATGTCATGGGGACTCAACTTATAGCTCATGTGATCAACCATCAACTGTCCAAACCCAAACCCTGGATCCCAACCTTAGAACTGGCACAGTTCCCTGCAGCAGCACCAGGAATTAAACTTCCCATGGAGGAATCTCTAATACCGCTTTGACACCAACTTGTTCTGGGTAGGTTCATATAACAACCCGTTGATGAGGAAACAGCAACAACTTGATCTAAAGGCAGGATGCCCTACCTCATCACCTAATGGTGAGATGATATCATAAAACACTTTGTTCTTTGATCTGTGAAAAACCAAGATCAGTAAATACAGAAGACTAACTATAACAACCCTGACTGAGTAGAACATCTAGAACCATAAAGAAAGACTCTATCCACGATTTTGTCCTCAGTTCTGTGCAAAAACCAAGATCTCTAATTATAGGGGACTGACTCGGATAGCATTTACTGGCACCATAAAGAAAGATCTTGGGATTTGACAATGTACATGTCTGGAGCCTGTAGTTGGCCACATGAGAGTATGCTTTAAGTAGAGCACCCTGATTTTCTTATGCCAAGAGAATTTTCTTTCTAATTTCCCCAATACTTACTGTGACTATGTAAAGCAAAACAAAACAAAACAATGGGGCCAGAGCAGTGGCGTGAGCCATAAGGCATCTGCCTTGCACGCGCTAGCCTAGGACAGACAGCCGTTCAATCCACTGGCATCCCATATGGTCCCCTTAACCAGAGTGATTTCTAGGCATATAGCCAGGAGTAAGCCTGAGGGACACCGGGTGTGGCTGAAAAACCAAAACTAAACAAAACCAAACCAAAACAAACAAAAAACAAAAAACAAAACAACCTCTCCATACCAGTCCTACATTTTTTTTTCATTTTTCTTTAATAAAAAATAATTATTTATAGCTTCTATACAGACTTCCCCCATCTGCTTTCCTTATATTTATAGAACCATAGAACATGAATCATCTTGTTTTGATTCATATTTATATGTCTTCTTATGAACTAAGGGAAAAAAGAAGTGGCTGGTACGGGGCAAAGTAGTCTCATGAGCATTGAGTGGAAATATAAAATGATTAGTTCTAAATACCCAACCCCAAAGTAATGACAATAGAATCAAGAGACCAGGGCTCGGAGAGATAGCATGGAGGTAAGGTGTTTGCCTTTCATGCAGGAGGTCATCAGTTCGAATCCCGATGTCCCATATGGTCCCCCCGTGCCTGCCAGGAGCAAGTTCTGAGCATGGAGCCAGGAATAACCCCTGAGCGCTGCCGGGTGTGACCCAAAAACCACAAAAAAAAAAAAAGAATCAAGAGACCCAAACTACAACAAGCTATACACAAAAGGAACCTGTTACACTAGCAGTCCAGGGGGCTAAGGTAGAGGTATTGGATGCATGCTGGAATAGTGCCAGAGGGAGGTCATCACTGGTTTGGGAATTGCCATATTTCACTGTCACTATGTACCTTAAATATAACTGTGTCAGACTTGTAATTCACATTGGTCTTAATAAATTAAAAAAATGAATAAGAAGGTATTTTATGGGTTATTTTCATGAGTAATACAACAGTAATGCAAATCTTGTTTTTTACTAAGACTGTTGCCAAGTGAAACAGACACGAGCTTACTAGTATTTATGAGTATAATTTCTAAATTTTAAACCTTAGTCACTGTTGAGAACATTATTTTTCAAGTAGTCAGAATTGCCCAAATGGTTAAAGTGTTTAGTTCAAATTTTATCTAGTCCAGGACTTGGTACATAGTAGGTGTCACACATATCTGAACAATTAAATTTGAATAAGATAGCTTTTAGATTTTTATGTAGACTCTAATTTTTCTCATCTAAAATATTGAAAATTTAATGGTCTCCGTTAATCCGATTGTCATTGTATCGGGTGGAAAGCCTCCATATTTTGCTCCCTATTTCTTCTAAGCACAAGATTGAAGAACAGCTTGTTTCTCATCATGCTAACAAGATATCAATCACAGCATGTACACTAATGTTAAGAGGAATGTGTGACTTGAAATAGTTTGTTATGATCTTTTAAGAGGCACTTCTTCCAAAACAAATATCAATGATAAGGAGAAGTAACTATGTCTCCCAACCTCCAAGATGCTACACACTCTAATATACTTGCAAAGCTTAGTTAGGCTAGTTAAAGTGCTTAGAAATAGACTATAGAGAGGCAGAGAGATAGCAGAGATAGCACAGCTGTAGGGCATTTGCCTTGCAAGCAGCCAATGCAGGACAGATCTCGGCATCCCATATAGTCCCCTGGAATCTGCCAGGAGAGATTTCTGAGCACAGAGCTAGAAGTTACCCCTGAGCACTGCTGGGTGTTATCCAAAAACAAAAATAAATCAATGAATGAATAAATAAATAGACTATAGAAAAGCATCACAAGGTTCATGACTGATTAATTAAACCATTTAATCAGGAAAAGTATATCAACTTTTCTAAGTAGAGGTTTCTATTTTTTAATAATTTCTTTATTGAAGCAAGATAGTAAGAAACACACCATTTTTCCTGAAGAACTTGTTTTACATCATGTATTTAGAAAAAAATCTGTATATATAGCATAGGCCAAAAATAAATAGTAAATATAACACTAAAGCTATGATTTCAGAGATAGATACATAATAAATCACCTTTTTTTTTTTATAAATTATTGACTTGGGGGATGTTACTTAATCTCTCTATAGGAGGCAGAATTGAGTGGTTATACTCCTGTAGTTTTGATGCATTTTCCAAATCCTGTTGAAGAACATATCTTCCCAGTTGCTGGGAGTTTTCACAATGAATGATTCTCAGCAATAAGCCCTCTGTAGAAATTGCCCTTGGCTGAAAGTTGTCTCATGCAACATCAAAACTCCCTCCTGAGGGCAGTTTTCATTCAATGACTAATTGCTTTGGGAATCTAAAAGCCGATTACCCTGTTGCCAATTTAGGACAATTCTAAAAGGCCACTGCAGCTTCAGATATTGAATCAAATGAGCCTGGCCAGCACTACTAGGCAATCCATCTCTCTCACGGTAGCATTTTTCTTCTCTCCTTTGGGTTATGGATGTTTTCACAGGAGCGTTCTTCAAGATCTCTTCTGAATACTCACTTCTAGCAAGCCTGCCTAAAACAGACCTGGAAAGGACAATAATTGCATCAGATACAATCTTGTATTTTAAAGCAATAAATATTTACATGCTTTATGTTTACCTACACAGAGGGCTTTTCTCCACATGGTCACTTGGTCATTAGGGCTTGAAGAAGGTAGGAAGTCAGATTATTGCAGATGGGGTACAAGGATAGTCCTAGCAATAAGTTTTAGGAAGTAATGAAACTGAGCTATTTTTTTTTTTTTTTTGGTATTTGGGTCACACCTGGCATCGCTCAGGGGTTACTCTGGCTCCATGCTCAGAAATTGCTCCTGGCATGCTCAGGGGACCATAAGGGACACCGGGATTCGAACCAATGACCTTCTGCATGAAAGGCAAACGCCTTACCTCCATGCTATCTCTCCAGCTCGCTATTTTATTTTTTTCTTTTTTTTAAAAAATAATAACTTTACTTAACCACAGTGATTACACACATGATTGTAGTTGGGTTTCGGTAATAAAAAGAACACCTCCCCCCTTCAAAAGTGCAACATTCCCATCACCAGTGTCCCTATCTCCTCCCACCTGTATTTGAGACAAGCTTTCTACTTCCCTCACTCATTAACATTGTTATGACAGTTCAACTGAGCTATTTTCTAAAAAATACATATTCTCTGTCTCCATTCCTTTTTGCAGCAGGCAATTCAGGCAGGCTGGGCTACCCTTGGAAAGTCAGGTATTCGGTCCACTAAAGCTCCAAATAAAGGCACAGAAAGATGTAATAAGAAAATAAATGAAGACCGCCCCAAATTTAAAGTCCCCTCTCTCTGACAGTATCCTGTCAACTCTTTATGTGGAAAGCCCTAAGTTAGGGCAGTTTGAAAAATCTTAAACAATCAATCCTGTTGAAAGTAAGCAATATCCGGGGCTGGAGAGATGGCATGGAGGTAAGGCGTTTGCCTTGCTTGCAGAAGGACCATGGTTTGAATCCTGGCATCTCAGATGGTCCCCTGAGCCTGCCAGGAGCGATTTCTGAGCTTAGAGCCAGGAGTAACCCTTGAGCGCTTCTGGGTGTGACCCAAAAACAAACCAAAAAAAATGAAGAAAGTAAGCAATATCCATTCTAAGGTTACCCACATTTAAACTTGTAGTGTCTAATACCTTTTACTTCTTGGGGCTCTCTCTCTCTCTGAAGAAGCCCAGATTTTTCTCTTGAGCATGTTACCTTCTCTCTTCTCCTTTTAATAAAATTTTCCTTAAATTCTCTTCTCTGAGAGTAGAAAAGAAGTCTTGGATTGCTAGCCAGAGGTCACTATGACTTCTTTTCCTATAAAAGAACTATATTTTTTGCCTATACAAGGCTCCACAGAAACTAGTGTGACTGGGGAATAGTTCCTGATGCAGTTTCATAGCTGCCTTTAGGGAGTTGTGAGACCCTGAAATCCATACTGCCTAGGAGCTCATAGCATATTTTTTTTGAATACCTTGATTACATACATGATTGTGTTTGGGTTTCAGTCATGTAAAGGACACCACCCATCACCAGTGCAACATTCCCATCACCAATGTCCCAAATCTCCCTCCTCCCCTACTTTTACCTGTCCTAATAATGCAGAAGGGCAGTAACAACCACTCTATTAAGGCTAGTAACTCCCTAGACCCCTTACCTCTTACAAACAGCAAGCTAATCTAGGCTCTGTCTTCACTCAATTAAATATGATTAAAAAATAATCTTAAATTAGAAATCTTTGACACAGCCACAGGAAGATACATTGACCCCCAAAGTGATGCACAAATCTGCTACATCAACCAACAATTGGAAAAATGGAAGAAAACGTAGTGGTTAGGTTAAGATAAAAAGACCAAATACGTTTTCCAGAAGTAAGACTGCTTAATGTGACAAAGTCACGATTGATAGGAGCAGAGGACCAAGAAAATGTGTCCTTTGGAAAAGTTGTGTCCTTTAAAAGGTTAAAAAAAATTTGAGTTTTTAATCTTTCTATTTTTTCATGTTCAGTTTTATTTGTTTGATATTTTTAGCGAAATGAACTTAGGTTTCTTCAAACAAGGCATAAACTTGACTGATGAACTATATATGCCTAGGTTCTCATTCAGCTATTTTGATTATACATGTGTTATGTAAAATAATATATCTGCATTGAGAAATATTTAAAGAAGAATATTGTTGCATCTTATGAGAGGAGACCAAAAGTATTCTCTGAAGGCATATATTTTTAAAATGTTATCCCTTTAAAGTTATCATCTATAAGTAAGAACAGGAACTAGGAAGGTAGCTCAAAGACTAGATCACATACCATGTGTACAAAGCATCTACATTTTATCTTTGGTACTATATGTTTGGCTGAGTATTGACGGTAGTGAACTCTCAACCCACTGAGCATTATCTGTTGTCCCCATGCTTGAAAAAAAAACAAAGAGGATGGAGATATAGATAGTATAATGGGTAAGGCTTTTGCCTTGCATGCAACCAACCCAAATTTGATCCCTGGCATCCCATATGATCAGATGACCATCCAGTGTGCCATCCAGAACAATTCCATAGTGTAAGAACGAGGAATAATCCAAGTACCACCAGCTGTGACTTCTCCCCAAGACCCACAAATATCTATATATCTATATATATAAAAAAGTAATTATTTTTTCAATAGAAAATGTTTTTTGCTAGAAGGATCTGAACATCAAGCACATTTTGTACTTGTTAAAATATTAATTAGCAAAGCATAGAGGCAAGATAGCACCAGTACTCAAATGAATATTTTTTTTTAAAAAATGTAAAACTGGTAGGGAAGCTTATGTTTTCATTAGGTTATTCAGGGGATTTCATGTGATCCTTGTGTTCTTGTATGCGCTGAAATCAATACAGAATGTCTCAGAAACTCAAAACCTGACAGCCAAACTAGCTTAAAATTATTACATTTTTTTACAGCTTTATTCATTGCAGCACTATTTACCATAGCCAGACTCTGGAAACAACCAAGATGCCCGGGCCCGGAGAGATAGCACAGCGGTGTTTGCCTTGCAAGCAGCCGATCCAGGACCAAAGGTGGTTGGTTTGAATCCTGGTGTCCCATATGGTCCCCCGTGCCTGCCAGGAGCTATTTCTGAGCAGATAGCCAGGAGTAACGCCTGAGCACTGCCGGGTGTGCCCCCCCCCCAAAAAAAAAACAACCAAGATGCCCTTCAACAGACGAATGGCTAAAGAAACTGTGGTACATATACACAATGGAATATTATGCAGCTGTCAGGAGAGATGAAGTCATGAAATTTTCCTATACATGGATGTACACGGAATCTATTATGCTGAGTGAAATAAGTCAGAGAGAGAGAGAAAAACGCAGAATGGTCTCACTCATCTATGGGTTTTAAGAAAAATGAAAGACATTCTTGCAATAATAATTTTCAGACACAAAAGAGAAAAGAGCTGGAAGTTCCAGCTCATCTCAGGAAGCTCACCACAAAGAGTGATAAGTTTAGTTAGAGAAATAACTACATTTTGAACTGTCCTAATAATGAGAATGTATGAGGGAAATGGAGAGCCTGTTTAGAGTACAGGCGGGGGTCGGGTGGGAAGGAGGGAGACTTGAGACATTGGTGATGGGAATGTTGCACTGGTGATGGGTGGTGTTCTTTACATGACTGAAACCCAAACACAATCATGTATGTAATCAAGGTGTTTAAATAAAAAAAAAAGAGTAGTTTTTTTCTGACATTTAGGTTACATTTAATTCTACATCTTAAATTCTAACTGCTGGCCCTGGTTTGATTTTTTTAATTAATCATTTTTATTTTGACCAAAATGGAAGTGATAATTTTATTAAGGCACAAATGAAATATAACATTCTGTAAGTTTCATATACACAACATATTGATATGATATTTCTATGTTGGAGATGATTGTCGCAATTAACTTTGAAAACCATAACTAAAATTATTAAATATTTCGGTTCTTAATGTGTCCCCAAACTCCTCCCCACAAACAAATCACAAGAAATGTACTCTGAATATCTTTCAAGTGTATACTTCAATACTATTAATTAGTGCGACCATTAGTGCAGCAAATGTATCTCATGTCCTGAGAATTTACTTATCCTCTAACTCAAATTTTGTACCCTTTGGCCAACATCTTCCCCTATCTTCGACCTTTAGCCCCTGTAAACTATCATTTCTGTTCTCTGTTTTTATGATCTCAGCTTTTTTAGATTTTAGCCATAAGTGAGACAGAATTTTTCTTTCTCCATCAGACTTACCATGAGGCCCTCAGTATACATTAATGCAATTGTGAATTACAGCTTTTACTTCTATCTCATACCAGAATTACAGCTACTGTGTGTGTATTTGCATTTATATCACTTTGCTATTCATTATCTGTTGATGGACAGTTAAAGATTTCTACATCTTGTATACTGTGAATTATGCTGCAATGAGCACGGGAGTGCATCTAGCAATTATACTTTTAAGCATATGACAAAAGAAAAACAATAACTCTTTTGAAGAGGTATCTGCATGCTATGCTCATTGTAGCATTATTCACTATTTTATCTTGAGTTTCAGTTGAGATTTGATAACAAAAAGTCAGAAGCAATTGCTTCTAATGAGCCTGAAACTGAAGACCCCCAAATTAATTAAAATCATCAGGATCAACTTCACTCAGAACCAACCTTTAGACTTTCAGAAGCTTGCTCCAACACATCAATATGGCTACTCTCTCATTGGAATATTATATTACTTTTTTTTTTTGAGGGATACGTCCAATGCACCTTTCAAGTGACTGTATCCTTGAACATTGTGGTAGGGGCTACTTCTCAACAAAACTCAGCCTGCTGGGCCAGATGTTTTAGTGCACTGGCTCAGTGATGCTACTCACCCAGTGTGCTGCAGACCACTTGGCTGTCTTCAGAACTCATGAGATATTGCATTTTGAAGTTTAACATGGAAAATATGTGCTTAATGTTTGAGCTATCTACCTAATCTCTATTAGAGTTACATTAATTTCTCTTTCTATAATTCTAACTCAATATCTCAATTTTGTCTTTAGCCTAGACATTTGGTGTCAGTCCCAGTTTCTGGTTAACAATAACAACATCCCTTTCCAATGAGTATACATGAATATGCCATAAAATTAAAGAGATGAATACTTTCTGAAGTCATTGAAAGTGTGTCCAACTTTGAACAGCCTTCAGTTAATGTGATAACATAAAAGGTTAGATTATAAAACTTTCACTACTATTAAAATTGTTTGCATTTTTTTATTATTACAAATAATATTGAAATAAACATTTTAGAATACTTGCACTCTTTTTATTACTTTCTTGCTATAAATTCCTAGACAAAACTTTACAGAATATAAATTACACATTCTTATAGATGGAGTTCATACTGCCGAATAACCTTTCAAAAAGATTGAACCAATTTACTTTCTCAATAACCCTATAGCAAAATACTTCTCCAATTTTCATAAAAAAGATTGCAGTGCTCAGCTTTAAAAAAGCGTTTCTTTGGCTATTGGTACAATAGAACATTAAAAATATTTGTTATCCCTTATTATTTTCCTGCTATTTGCATTTCTTCCTTTTGTTATTACTGTTGTATTTTCTGACCTTTTAAAATCCACCTCTGTATCCTTCCTTTCTGATTTAAGAGCTTTCTATATATTGAGAACATTAATATTTATGTTATCTTTCATTACACATATTTTATTCTTTCTGCCATTTGCCCTATATTTTACTTATTCAATGTTCATGATGACAATGATGCTACTACCATTTGTATTATATTTTGTATGATGTTTTTGGTAGTGATATTAGTTTTGTAGGGTTCATTTTAATACAAATGCTAGTGGTATGGCATTGCTTCAGATTACAGATATTTGAGTTCCATTAGTATTTACAATTATATATCTTTCATTTGGGGTCATTACAAAAGCTAAATTAGAAGACTACTGTAGGGACCGGAGCAGTGGCTCAATTGGTAGGGCATTTGCCTTGGATGCGCTAACCTAGGACAGACTGCTGTTCGATCCCCTGACATCCCATATGGTCCCCCAAGCCAGGAGCGATTTCTGACGTGCATAGCCAGGAGTAACCCCTGAGCGTCACGTGGTGTGGCCCAAAAAGAAAAAAAATACTACTGCAATGATAAAGTTATATAAAACTAAATGCATATTGTAATAAGGCTTCTATTGCTACAAATGTATATATTCACATTAATTTTATAGTAAAATACTTAGAGATAATTTAATATAAGTTATGTAACAACTTCAAAAATTTAAAAGACCCTTAATACATTTTTTATATACCTAGTGAGAAGGCAGACACAATTGATAGGAATAGAGACATTAATAATTTTTCTTTCTAAGATCAGAGATATAGAACACCATCTAAAGCACTTGCCTTGCACACAGTTAACCTGTGTTCTATTCCCAGTGCTCCATCTGGTTCCCTGAGCATTTCCAGTGGTGATCCCTGAGCATAGATAGGATTGAAGTGGGAGTTCTATCCTGAGAACGTGAAGGAAAACCTTGGGGTTGGACAATTAGTATGCCTGGAGCCTGTAGTTGGTCTTATGAGAGAAATTTTGTATATGGTATATTGTATATTGTAGAATTTTTGTATATATCTTGGGACCAATAAAAAAGCTCTAGTCTAGGGTTTGAACTACGACCTGCACAACAACCATGATTCCCAGATCCAAAGGTCTGGCAGAGACAATTGCAAAGGAATGGGGCTTCTGGAAACACAATGAAAGACGCTATACTAGGTGCCATCCTAGGATCAGTGCAAAGACCAAGACCACCAACCACAGAAGATGGATGAAAATGACACTGAGGGAACAGAACTTCTAGAACCACAAAGAAAGACTTCATCATAAATCCCAGTCCTGGACCTGTGCAGATACTGAGATCTCTAGATACCTCAGAGGTCTGATTTTATCACCCAGGACGGAGCAGAAGTCTTCCAAACACCACGAAAGCACCACCGGGAGAGTAAATGAACCTGAACAAAGTCTATAGTTAATCCCATGACAATATACTCCAAGGGTGGAGAAACCCCATATGTCTTAGGCCAAGTGAATTCCTTTTCGAATGACCCAATATTTACTGTGCCAGTGCAGGAGGGGAAAAAAAGCAAAAAGCACAAAACATCTTTTATTTTTTATGTATTATTTTTTATCTTCATTTATTATTATTATTTTTTATTTTTATTTATCTATCTACTTTTTGTCGATTTCTTTGTTTTGGTGTGGTTATTGAAGTTGTCCCCATTTATACTTATTTTTTTCTCTTCTTTTCTTTCTTTATGTGCTCTGCCATGTTTCTTATCTCAAGACCATGGTGTGTGTGTGTGTGTGTGTGTGTGTGTGTGTGTGTGTGTGGTGCTTATCGTTATTGTTGGAGTCCTCACTGGATATTTGACACTTCTTTTTGTATTGTTGGGGTGTTTCACCTTCTTTTTCTCCTTGTCTCTCAAACGGATGATGAGAGCCTCTAGAAGGATTCCGCCCATTTTCAGCGCATTAGACTTTTACCCCTGTTTATTACTTTTCTCTTCTTCAAACAAAACCACATAACTTGAACTAGCTAGTCCTGCCTCCCAGTTAGAGGGGGAAATAAGAGAGGCACCAAGACCAAGACTACTAAGTAGTAAGCTAGGTACAGAGGGTACCACATATTCTCGCAGCCCCGGGGGTGAGGGAGGAGGAAATGGGAGGTAGGACGAAAACGAAGGTGTAGGGAGGACAAATCGGTGATGGGAATCCCCCCTGAATTTATGTAAATAAGTACCTAAAATATTATTGTCAACAATATGTAAGCCACTATGATCAAAATAAAAATTATATTAAAAAAAGAAAAGCTATCTTGTATATATAAACATCTTTAATACTGAGAAGTTAATTTTAGGATACTGAACTTTCTGTTTTACTTAATTTTTTAGGTAAAGTATTTATTGACTTTATTTTTAAATTAAGTTATAATTAAAATTGCATATACAATTTATAAAAAGTTAACACTGATTTTAATATGTTTGTGGGTCATTCGAGCAGGAATTAGGGACTACTCAGTAAATGTTTGACACCATATTGTGCAGGAATTAAATCCAGGACACTTGCACAGAAATCATGTGCTCCAGCCCATTGAGAAGTCTTTTTTCAGTCCCCAGTCTCTAATTTTTAAATAAAATTTTGAAAACAGTGATTTGTATTTCGAATAGTTATGCTACGTGTTCGTCAATTTTTTTATTGTTTAAATTTTCTATAAATTTATTTTGGCAGTTAAATAATATTAGCTCATATTTTATAATCAACATAATACTGTAAGAATCTATTGATAATTGCTTGGAGCAAATTAAATTATGTCAGTTTTATAACTAAATATGCCCAGTGTATTGAACTAGTTTGGTTTCCTCTCCTGTCTTTAGGTATAGATTTCTCTGACCCAGTTATCTGCTAAACTCCAACAATACTTGCAATTTTTACTAAAAATATCATCTGCCACTTTGTACCATTTAGATAATTGCTTATTCCTGTTTTTTTCTTCTTAGTGGTGAAAATTATTTTTTACTTTGGAAGGAAATACCCCATATTTTCCTCTCCCAGCAGCCATGATGAGATTTTATCTTATGTAACTTCATCTAAAATATATATATGTATTGACAGAATTACTGTTTTGTTGGTTTGAGGGCTGTATCTGGTTGTGCTCAGAGCTTACTCCTATGACTTGATCAGGGATCCTCCTGGTAAAGTTTGGGGGACCATACGCTGTGCAAGAAATCAAACTGAAGATAACCATGTGCAAGGTAAGCACCATGTCCCCTGTATCTCTCTAGCCTATGTTTTAATTTTTTTCTTTCCCATTTTTTCTCTATTCCCATTGATTGATATTTTTACAGTGATTGGGGGAGCTTATGCTTTGTTTTTAGTGCTCAAAGGAATTGTCATCTTTTTAGCTGTGATTTTGCACACTGTGATTATAGTGCCTGCGTAGGTTTGTTTGCTGTGTTCAAGAGAGCACATGCTGTGATGTGTTCCCTGGGCTTCCAAAAAAATGCCACTGGAATCATGCTCAGCATGTGGCAATGGCAAGAATTAAACTCAAGTTTTCATGCTTCTTAGGCAGACACCAACTGAGCCATTCCGACCTCCCTAAAGTCAAGTGATTTTTTATCATTATAGTTGAAAGCCCTTTTAGTTTGCTTCTCTGTAATAGCCTGTGAAATTTGAAACAATTGGGATATTTATCAAGTTTCCTTTATAGATACTAAATATGTTTTATATTTTACTAAAGATACAGCTAGGAAAAAACTTTATTTAGTGTTGGACAGGAGTATATAGGATTTCTCTATGAAGCATTATTGTAAAACCAAAAAGAATATATTCTGTTTGATGATGATCTGTTCCTTTCTATTTTTCAATTATAAAATACATTTGTTCTCACACAACAAAATAAAGTGGAAATTTTAAGTGTGACTTCAAAGCCAAAATGAAAAAATAGGAGAAAAATTGCTCTCTATCATCACAGCCAATATTACTCTCTAGTATTTACCATATAGTCTTACTAAGTCTTGGATGTGAGTGAATTCATGAGCTATTCACAGTCATTTTCAAATGTTCTCTAATGTATGCAGTTTGCTTTTGTTAGAGAAATAATTAATGAATGATTTGGGAACTTGTATGAGGAATGAATTCAGCTAGAATTTGTTTAGTCAGAGTTAGTCAACATGATTTTCCCAAATGCAGTCTTGTTTTTTTAACCTAGATTATATCATATTGTCCTTCTATAATTAAGAAAAAATTAACTTTGGAAAATAAATGGAGACTAGTTAAAATGGTTATCATATAGTAGTGGTTCTTCCATAACATTAATTATTTTTAATTTAATTAATTAATTAATTAATTTTGTTTTGGGGGGTCATACCTGGAAGCGCTCAAAAGCTACTCCTGACTCTATGCTCAGAAATGGCTCCTGGCAGACTTGAGAGATCATATGGGATGGTGGGATTTGAACTACCGTCCTTCTGCATCAAGGCAAATGCCCTACCTCCATGCCATCTCTCTAGCCCCCCCACAATTAATTATTAATTAGCCCTTTAATTAGCCTTTATGAATACAGATTCTAGGATCCAGAGAAATAAACTGTAAAAGCTATGCAATTGGTAAATATCTGAGCCATGATGATATTTAGACTATGTTTGATATTTAGACTATATTTGGATCCAGTTCACGGATCCAAATAAAAGCGATTCTATATGTCCTGTTTTTTTTATTTATTCGCTCAGTTATGAGCTGTCCTCATTAAGAGAACTGTAGAAATAGATCCTATATCTTACTTTTTTTTCTTTACAGAAATCTAGCCAGTAACCTGAATTTAATTTAATAAAATTTCGTGACTTATACCTCATAGTATTGCTTTGAGTCATGTAAAAAGAGTAACAGATTTTTATAGTTCAACATTAAATTATTTTTCCATTCACTCATGATCTTGTGGGCAATTAATTGCTGGATGTTTAAGTAAAACAAAGAGATGAAAATTTTTTATGAGCTGCCTAAAGTTGAGTAAGTGGAGAATAATGCCCTACAAAGGGTCATTCCAGAGGAAGCAAAGAGTGCTTTCTTTGTGGAGGGTTTTCCAGTTATAATTTAGTTCCTAAGCACTTTTGATGACTATTGTGTTTATTCTGATAAATCCAACACGTGTTAGATTTCATATAGTAACAGAGTTTTTATACATGAGGTATCTATGCTTTTTTTTAAGGTTTTAACTACTCTTTTTTTTTTTTTTTTTTTTTTGTTTTTTTCAGGCCATACCCGTTTGATGCTCAGGGATTACTCCTGGCTAAGTGCTCAGAAATTGCCCCTGGCTTGGGAGGACCATATGGGACGCCGGGGGATCGAACCGGGGTCCTGATCCTTGGCTAGCGCTTGCAAGGCAGACACCTTACCTCTAGCACCACCTCTCCGGCCCCGGTTTTAACTACTCTTGATAAAATGAAATGTGTTATTCTTGTACACTTTTTCCCAAGAAAAAAAAGTATCAACAATGAAAATACCAACAGCATAAAGTATAAATACACTCCTTATCAGTGATTACAAAATAATTATGCTCTCCAATGAGCTGCCTTTAGACCAATAAAATTCAAGATGATTTTCTTCAAACCAAACCAAGATACTCTGACTCATTTTTCAATCAAAGTAAGATCCCTTTACCTATAAAAACATTGTATTTTTACTAATAAAATATTAGAGGTTCTTAAAGTGTATTTGTTATTCATAGTGGTACCATCTTTTGAACAAATTGTTTTTTAGTTTTTGGTTTGGGGGCCACAACTGGCAGTGCTCAGGGTTATTCCTGGATCTGCACTCAGAAATTGCTCCTGGCAAGCTCAGGGGATCATATGGGATTCCGGGTATCGAACCTAGGTGTGTCCTGGGTTGGCCGCATTCAAGACAAACACCTTACTGCTGTGTTAACACTCTGGCCCCCATCTTTTGAACAACTTATGATGAAGGTAAACTAAGTTAAGTCACATCCTTAGCATTTAATTAGGATAGGCATGTTAGAAAATATATAAAGAAGCAAAACAATTAATTCCTTTGGTAGCACACTGAAGCTTGGAATAAGTTTTTCACTGTCTAAGAAATATCAGACGACCTTCTCTGCGGAAGTGATAAGTTAATTGTTTAAAAGAAGATTTGAAATGCAATGCAATGCAAAGGGAAGAATTGTGAGGACATGCAAAAATAAAAGAGAACAGGGGCTAAAATTTGGGTGAAGTGAGACTGGCTTTATGGAATGCTCCAAACAATGCATCTCATATGTTTAATAAAATTTATATACATAATCAGTAGTGAATACTTGTTTCTGTAATTTATAAGAACCTATTATAGTCCAGGTTGGTGTGAAACTTGTTAAATAAATAATTTCTATAAGCTGTTATGACAACCAGGATAGATAAGTACTAAAACTTTGGAAACAAATATCCAAGAGAACTTAACAAATTTAGTAGTGGGTTAAGAGGTTAAAGAGTAAAAACAAAAGGCCTGGAATATAAAAATATCATTTTTAATATTCTAATGTTTAACAAGTTTCAATAAACTAAATCAGTCAACTGTATATTAGAGTTTAAAATAATAAATTTGAGGGGCCTGAGTAGTGGCATAGGCTGTCAGGCATTTGCCTTGCATGCACTAACCTAGGACGAACCTCGGTTCAATCTTCCAGCATCCCATATGGTCCCCCAAGCCAGGAGCGATTTTTGAGTGCAGAGCCAGGAGTAAATCCTGAGCGTCACAGGACTGGGTGTAAATAAAATAATAAATTTGAGAGATGAAACTGAGAAGAGATGGTTAGATTTGAAAGATCTGTATCCATGTAGAGATTGTTACACACGTGTGGTCCCATAGATCAAAGATGCTGTTTAAAAAGTTTTTCAGTCTCAGTTTGTAGAGTGACTGAAACGTTTTAGGGGAATGTCAAAGGACTAAAGGTAATAGATACAAAGAATAGAAATGATTTTTAGTAGAAAATTTGCCACTTGGTTGGGAGTGTGGTGATAAGTTAGGGAAGGGAATACTAGGTAGGACAATGGTGAAGGGGGGATATTGCATGCCAGAGACAGGCTAGTGGACAAGAGGGAAATAGGACATTATGAAGACTAGTAGATACTTGTGAAGGGATTGTTGCTGGAATATTGAACACTCGAAACTCAATCATGAACGTCTTTATAACGCATGGTGATTCGATTTAAAAATAAAAGGGAAGAAGTTTGGCAAATCTGATTTGAAACTCATTGAGTTGAAACTTTGAAATCTTCCGCAAATAGGTTGTATTCAGAGTCACTTTCCAGTTACTAACCGCATATTATGGTACAAGCCAAAGCTGCCTAATCAAGAGAAACTTTGCTTTTTTGTCATGGAAAACGTGGTACTTATATTGATATGATGCAATTACTTATTTCATCACCACTTACTTCTAGATAAAAGGCAGTTTCTTCGGATAATTGAATTTCCATTTTATGGGTGGCAAAAAATAATAAATATGCAAAGAAAAACTATTCTACAGCAGAATACATACGAAACTAATAGAATTTTTGCTCTTTTTCTGCTCTCCTGGTGTTTAAGAATGGAAGCATCTCTTGTCAATGGTGAATAGGAGCAGGCAGAATTATTATTATAGTCTCTGGCTCATAATTTAGGTGTCACAAAGATATGAGTTCTTTACTATTGCACTTAGAAAGCTTTGGGATATTAGCTACATCCATGCTTTCTCTCTTTAGTAGTTACAGAAAACTGAGATGATAGAATAACATTTCTAGGGAGATTTTGCTCTTAGACTTATCTCTTCCCAGTTGTTTTTCCAGAGGGCAAGTTGTATTACAGATGATTAAAGCAGAGTTGTTCCTATAGACATTCTGGTTTATCTCTCTGTACCCCAATGACATATGTGAGAAATTAGGAATCAGGGTTAGTGTAGTGGTTCAAAATCATGGAAGACAATATATATATTTGAACTTCTATTTTCACATATTCTCAGTGAAGAAGACTTGCTGTTTTGAGATTTAATCTACTTACCTGAATCTTCTAAGTGCACATCAAAATCAAAATAAAAATAAATAAACAGGGATAATTTTACAAAACTTAAAATTTCAACACCGACACAATGAAAATAACCAGAGATTTCAATTTTAAAGGTGATATAAAAATGATTCTAATTTTATGAAAGCTCCTAAAAGATGCTAAACTGGGTCTTAACATTCATAAACAATAAGAGAAAGGTTGTAATTTCATCTTAAAGAACATAAGCAAGGTTTTTTTTTTCATAAGCATTAGTTTTCACATGTGAAATGGCACTAGGCTTAAAGAGTGTTGCTAGGATAAAATGATGTGAGATATATAGAATACCTAATAGCTCAGCTACAGAGGTTTGAAGGAAGCTTTCTTTTTTTTTTAACTAGATATGAAGAATAGTTATCTCTTGATATTGCTTCACTTAATATCTCTGTCCTCATGCTTCTCAGTTACACTGAGATAAATTTAAGACAATGATCAACTATCTTTTTGTTTGGTTTTGGTTTGGGGGTCCCATCAGCAGTACTCAGGGGTTATTCTTGGCTCTTGCTCTCAGAAATCACTTCTATCAATCTAGGGAGACCATCTGGGATGCCAGGGATTGAATCTGAGTTGGCTGTGTGAAAGGCAAAAACTTTATTTGCTGTGCCATTGCTCCAGTCCCTGACCAGCAATGTTAAGAGTTACTGTCACAACCCCATGACCACAACTTTGTTGTACTACAATAGTTCACTAAACTTCTTTAGATTATTCATATACCTGCTAAATTATTTAGCATTTGAAAAAGTCATAACACCTAAAAGATAACATGGTTTGAAGAATTTCCTACATTAATATTCTACTGTTTTTTGGTAAAACTGGTCATTATTTTGCAATTGCAATAGATAATATGCATCAAGTATCACAATAAATACATCTTTTAATAAAGGAATGCGTCTATATATAAAGAAACTTAAAACAAAATGCCTTGCCTGAGAGATAACATGGAGGTAGGGCGTTTGCCTTGCATGCAAAAGAACAGTGGTTGGGATCCTAGCATCTCATATGGTCCCCGAGCTTACCAGGAGCGATTTCTGAACATAGAGCCAGCAGTAACCCCTGAGTGCTGCCGGGTGTGACCCAAAAACCAAAAAACAAACAAACAAAACCAAAATACCAGATTAGTAGAAATTTGTTTTTGCTTTTTTTGGGGGGTCCAGGTAGGGGTTATTATGGTTCTGCACTCAGAAATCATTCCTGGCAGTCTCAGGCACCAAATGGAATGCTAGAGATCAAAACTTAGTGGGCTGCGTACAAGACAAATGACCTACCCATTGTGCTACTGCTCAGGGATTATTCCCAGAGTGCTTGGGAGACCATATATGGTGTCAGGTATGTAAATTGGGTCAGTTATGTATAAGGCAAGAAATCCACAATGGTAAAAAATCTCTTCAAGTCCATTAATAGAGATATGCTTTGTAACAATATATGCGATATCAAAATTACTGAAATATGTGAATGATATAATTATAATTAAAAATTGAATACTAAATTATATCTAAATTATGAAAATAATTAAATTAACTACAATTTTATAGATGAGAATGATGAGAAAAATATGAAAATGTAATTGTATTAGATATGAAAATATGCTTTTTTAAAAATCAATTTCTACTCCAACTTAAATGTATTTTTGAAAAGATATTCAGCAAGTTAACAAGAATGTTACTGCAAAGTTTAAAAATTATTTTCAAACATATTATTAAAAGAACTAAAGTAAAAATTATTTTCAGTTTTCTTCTCCTGCTTGAGAAAATATTGCTTCTATCAAAACGCGAAAGCCAAGAAAAAAATTTCACAGATCTTCATATGGAAGGTAGAATTACATTAGTTCTCTGTGTGACTTTGTTTACTTTTGAAGCTATCTTTTCTCCAAACTTCACATCTAATTGCTCTTCTAATATTTTTAAAGTCTGCTTACCTCCATTAATGCTTCTGTATTCTTCCAATTATTACTGTAATGCTTTATTTATTTAGCCATAAGAGATAAGACAATCTTGAATAGTCCATCCATCCATCTATCTGTCCTTTCCTCAAATCAACAAAGAGAGCAAACTTGCTACTCAAAGTTTATTTGGAACTTAAGATATTCATTTGAAACTACTATTATATTTCTTTTCAAGAACACTGACAAGAAAATAATGACAGCAATCAGTTGTCTCTCCATCTAATTTTAAAATATAGTTTTGTTCATCATTCCTGATGAGCATTTGTCTAATTCAACTATATTCTGAAAACATGAGCCAATAGCTAAATAGCTCTCTTTATTGCATTGGACAGGAGCTTTACTATTTTTCCAATATCTGGTGAAAAATATCCATTCATATAAACAGAAACACCAAAATAGGAACCTGTGGAAGTTCTGAGGTAATGTCTCCTATCTCAAAAAAGCTTCAATTTGGAATTTTCTGGAACAACCAATGAAGCAGTCTGAGATCCTTCGTTCCCATTGACTAGACATGCATTAAAGAGAGCATACAGGAAAGATGTCAAAAAGATCGCCATTTTTCAATCAGTATAAGATTTCTAATTTATAGTTCACAAAAATTTTCCAATCACAGAGAAGACAAAGGATAGGTACCTAGGATATATGTTTGGGAAAGAACAAGCTGAGAAAGCATTTAAGTCCTTGCAATGTGCCTTCTTTATACACAAGGTGCTTGATATCACAATTAATTTCCAATGAACCTGTTACAGGTGACTTTATAAAATGCAGAGTTGGCCTTAAGAAAAGAGTACTTTAAGGGGCCGGGTAAGTGGCGCTGGAGGTAAGGTGTCTGCCTTGCAAGCGCTAGCCAAGGAAGGACCGCGGTTCGATCCCCCGGCGTCCCATATGGTCCCTCCAAGCCAGGGGCGATTTCTGAGCACACAGCCAGGAGTAACCCCTGAGCGTCAAACGGGTGTGGCCCAAAAACCAAAAAAAAAAAAAAAAAAAGAGTACTTTAATCTCTGCTCTATCTACCAGGGGAGATAATAAAGTCTGCTATAAGTACATACACAGCAAAGATTCTCTGGTCATTCCAGCCCCATGTGGAAGCTGTCAAGTTGTTCCTGAAGCACTGGTTCTGCTCATCTTGGGGAATGATGCCTGCTGTTCATTCAGACTGGAGAGAGGAACTTCTATTTGCAGGAAAGGAGTCAATCAATCCGAACCTCACAGGTACAGGACATCAGGTTCAATACTTTCCCTCATAAAAAAGAATTACAAGAGGAGGAGTTCAAATAGTGAATAAATGGGAAGTTTGTTTTCTTTTTTCAAGGAGGGAACTCCCAACCCGCATTCAGGGCTGGCTCTGTGCTTGTGCTCAGTGGTCACTTCTGGCAGGTTTGGTGGACCATATGTTTTGTTTGGGACTGAATTCATGTTTGCCATGTGCAAGGCAAATACCCTATTTGCTATACTATTACTCTGGATCCAAAGGTAGTTTGTATTGAACAAATTTCACTTGAAAAGACATGAGTGGGAAAGAGGAACCTAGGTTTCTTCTGAGATTGAAAAAGCAATCAAACAAAAATATCTGTTCCACAGAGATCGGGGGCTTGAGAGAGCAAGTTGGGAGATGTACTATAAAGAAGAGTTTAAAGATATTGCTTTCTTGGAGTTCTCTGCAAAATTAAAAGTTAATCCGGGCATATCACATGAAAGCTTTGCATTATTGATGGTCTTCTCATAATGTTCTCCTTGCATTGTTTATGGTCCTTTCACAATCTTAGGACAACTTTTAGATTCTTCTGTGGGTTTTTTTTTCCTTAGGAGTCAATACTTCTTTGGGTAGAACTGCAGTTTCTCTTCTCCAAAGAGCTCAGAATTTGCCTATCAATAGATGTAGTCTTTATACTTTTGGGTTATTTTAGAGCTAGGAAATATTTTCTTAAGTTTTATTATTACCCCAAATTCATTACAGGCCCTCTCCCAGTTGCGTGCAACAGGACTATGGTTTTGATAGTCATGAATGGATTAATAACATAACTTCTCATTAAAAAACATTTCCCCTCCTAAAAATATACCCTAGGAACACAAAAATACAATACAAAAATCCCTTCCTTACACCTATATTCATTGCAGCACTATTTACCATAGCAAGACTCTGGAAACAGCCAAGATACCCTTCAACAGATAAATGGCTAAAGAAACTGTGGTACATATACACAATGGAATATTATGCAGGAGAGATGAAGTCATGAAATTTTCCTATACATGGATGTACATGGAATCTATTATGCTGAGTGAAATAAGTCAGAAAGAGAGAGAGAGAAAGATGCAGAATGGTCTCACTCATCTATGGGTTTTAAGAAAAATGAAAGACATTCTTGCAATAATAACTTTCAGACACAAAAGAGAAAAAAGCTGGAAGTTACAGCTCACCTCATCAAGCTCACCACAAACAGGGATGAGTTTAGTTAAAGAAATAACTAAGTTTCCAACTATCCTAATAATGAGAATGTATGAGGGAAATAGAAAGCCTGTCTAGAGTACAGGCGGGGGTTGGGTTGGGAGGAAGGAGATTTGGGACATTGGTGATGGGAATGTTACACTGGTGATGGGTGGTGTTCTTTATATCACTGAAACCCAAACACAATCATGTATGTAATAAATTTGTTTAAATAAAAAAATTTTCAAGTAAAAAAAATAACGTTTCCCTTTCTTATAATTACTCTCTTACTTGCCTGAAAATTTTTTCTAGTATTGTATCTCAAGTGAATAAGATACAATAAAGTCTTATGTATGGGCCAGTTTCTGGGAGAATTCAAACAAATATATTTCTTGAACAGGAAGCATAATTAAAGTAGAAGAGTTGAATCTGGTATCTGTGTCAAGTAGAGTTTCATTACACTATCACCTCTGTAAGAATTTTTTCAATGTGCATATTAAAAGTTAAAATGTGTTTTTATGCCTCATCTTAAAGTAATCAAAGTTTATGTACCAGTAAAATAATATGGTATTGTTCCTTTTTGCATAGGCACACTAAAATGGGGAAATCTTAAGTATAGAAAGAAGTTCTTACCAAATAGGTATAAAGCCCATACATTTTATAGTACAGGGGAGCATTCCACCCTGAACATTAGTCATGGGAACTTGACTTAGGTCTCAATGAATTGGACATCGACAACCCACCGAAAATTCCAGAACCCAACATTAGAACTGGCACAGTTTCCTGCACTAGCACCAGGAATCAAACTCCCCCCAGTGGAAGCCTTAATACTGCTCTGGCACAAATTTGCTCCAGATTAGGTTCCTGATGATGAGGAAACAACTTAATCTAAGGACAGGTTGCCCTACCTTACACCTAATGGTGAGATGAAATCAGAAAACATTCTGATTTTAAAAAGACTGACTTGGAGAACTGCAACTGAATAGAACTTCTCCTGGGACAATAAAGAAAGACCTTGGGGTTGGACAACCAACATGCCTGAAGCCTGTAGTTGGTCTTATGACAGTATACTTCATGGGTGGAGACATTGCATCTCTTAGGTCATGAAAATTTCCTTTCTATTTTTTCAAAAGTTTAAGCCTTGCCAACCCAACCTCCATTTTGTTTCTTTTTATTAATTTTATTTATATCTTTTAGATAGGGGCTTCTGCCTTTTTCATAGAATCTTAGAACTTTAATCATATTTGCTGCCTCTTATTTCTATATCTTTCTATAAATTGAGAAAAGAAAATAAAAGTAGATGGAACCCAGGGGCCAAATGATCTCAGGAGCATAGAGTGAAAATAAAAAAAAGGTCAGTCTTAAATATCCAAAACAATATCACTGACAATAAAATCAAGAGACTCAAATTATAACAAGCCGAACACAAAATGGAACTGTCACACTAGCAGTCTACAGGGCTACGAATGGAGATATGAGATGCATTCTGGGAACTATGATAGAGGAAGTCAATACTGGTGGTGAAAATGACCCAAATTCATTATCATTATATAATAGTGATATTAGTGATATAATAATATCACTAATAGTGATATTAGCCTCTGAGAGGCTAATAATTGACAATGGTATCAGTAAAATAAAAAAGTAATTACAACTTTGTTTAATAAAACTTATGAGCCAAATCTTGTCATCTGTGTGGGTTAGTATTATGTTTCTTTTTAATGGTTCCAAATATTCAAGCTAAAATATTTTTATGTTTGTAAATGATTATTGCATATTCCTATAAGCTAAAAAGATCTTATTTAAGTAAATTATTTCATATAATATACATTTTAATAACTTTATATATGTACAGATGACTAACATTATGAGTTCATATATATTGTTATCTAAGTTGTTCTGAATGTTGTCTTTTGGTTTAGTAAAATAGAACTACTGATCATATGGCCCTAAACAAATAATTTCCAACCACTTATCTAGATGGTATTTTAAATCATTGCCAGCTCCATAACTATCAAATTTGTATTAAACATATCAATTATGGTATCTGATAATTTAGAATCCTGGGACTAAATTTACTTGATAAGTATTATCCTATGATATAAACAACACACTGTATCCTCTCCTAAAAGAATGATCATAGCCAATTAGTTGTCTTCTCTTTAGAATTTGACATGGAAGAAGCTGGAGAGATAGCACAGTGGTAGGGTGTTAGCATTGCATACAGCCAACCCGGACAGGTTTCTGGGTTCAATTCCTGGCATCCTATGTGGTTCCCAAGCCTGCCAGGGACAATTTCTGAGTCCAGAGCCAGGAGTAACCCCTAAGCACTCTTGGTGTGGCTCAAAAGCAAAAACAAAAAAATTTGACATGGTATACATGGAGAAATTGATAGATTGCAGGAAATTATAAAGTCTTAAAAATTATTTACAGAGAAGCTATTAGAATAATTTTAGAAATATTGGGCTAAGATATGAATACAGAATATTCATAAGGGAGAAAGACACCCTTGTAATAATATAAGACAAAAGTTGTGATAAATCTAAAAATTTAAAATTATGCAACAGCAAGATTGTCTCCAGAAAACTGTCAGGTTCTGGATGTCAGTTATCTCACTCTTCATGGTAATTCCAGATATTTTAATTTGTCTAGTAAAGCTTTATTAACATCTGAGTGGTAAATCAATGCATTTGTCTTTTAATTTTATGCTCCAATGGAGTATATTTTGATTACTTTTCTTGCCATTATGTATATTTTTTAAGCAACTTTCTTCACTTAGCACCTCTATTCTCTTTAGAAGACTCCCCAAACTGAAAGTTGTAATGAGAAAACTTTTTAATCATCACAAATTCTAATTTAGACATTGAATAAATATTTGGAGAATGATGAAATGATATGTTAAAATTTTTATGTATTTAGTTTTGCAAGAAAATGTACAGAATATATTTTTACCAGAAATAGTATGTCCAGTATGCCACACCTCATCTATGCTTATCAAACTTTCACTATATCCTATAGCTATTTTCTAAAGATGTTATCATCAGACAATATCTGGCAACTTTGTTCATCTTTTCCCATCTCCCTAATACATTTTTCATCCATAAGTTTCCTCTGGGACTCAGTCTTGGCAATTACAAGAGGTCTCTAAAAATATTCCACTATTCTATAAATAGGTAATTTTTCAGGAAAAGTGAAATGCTTTGTTCTTGAAAATCAATACCCAGAATATTAATTTTTATTATTGGCACTACTTTCATCTAAAAGTGATTTACCTTTAAACAGAGTCACTATACAATATTTAGTATTATGGACCAACAGTGTTCTTAGAGAAAAATTGTGTAGTAGAATACCTACAGAATGTTTTCCTGTTAATCCATAAGAAAATTCAGCTTAACATGTGGTGCTTGATCTGTAATTTAGGGTTGAGAATTATTTTGGGAGACTTATCTTCTGTGAGCTTCTTTATACTTTGATTTTGCATGTGCCAGGGAATGTCACTGTTTCCTCATGTTCAGTCTCATTGTTTTCAATTTATTTAGTCAGATGGCTCTTGAGCAGATTCAGCAAAAAGTCAACCACAAAAATGAACAGTTGCTGTTTATAAAATCCACACATTGTTATATAATACAGATGACAACACAAGTGTGAAATGTTGTTAAGATGCATTTTTAACCACAGTTTTAACACTTGTAGGCAGTAAATATGTTACTAAGTTTTACCTTAGTAAAAAAAAAAAAATCTTGGTCGATACAGAAATAGCTTTATTGCATTAAATTAAAAAAATTGATTTCATTGTTTTATTTTAATTATTATTTAAATTCTTTTGTTAAGACCATTGTTACTTACAACATTATTTATTGATAGTGTAACTTTAGGTATGCAATGTTCCAGAACCAATCCCACCACAATTGTCAACTTCCCTTCTCCAGTATTCCTGTATTCCCTCCCATCCACTAGCCTCTCTCCTTGATAGACAAAATTTTAAGTTTGTTGTTGAATCTCATGATTTAAATATTGTCACTTCGGTGGTTTGGAGATATATAGCTATAGCATTTCTCCAAAGCACCAATGTGCCTGAGGAACCTTGATATTGGCCCTCATTACTTCCTGTTCTCTTCTTACTCTTACCCTCCTGATTAATTTCCTTTCCTCTTTTTTATTTCTATATTTTGGAATAAAAGGTAATTTACGTATAAGCCTTTTAGTCCTCATATCCACGAGTACTAAAATTAAAAACAGAATTAGGGGCTGGAGAGATAGCATGGAGGTAAGGCGTTTGCCTTTCATGCAGGAGGTCATCGGTTCGAATCCCAGCATCCCATATGGTCCCCCGTGCCTGCCAGGAGCAATTTCTGAGCCTGGAGCCAGGAATAACCCCTGAGCACTGCCGGGTGTGGCCCAAAAACCACAAAAAAAAAATAATAATAAAAAAATAAAAACAGAATTAAAATTTAATTAATTAAAAATTAATTAAGGGGCCGTAGAGATAGCATGGAGGTAAGGTGTTTGCCTTTCATGCAGGAGGTCATCGGTTCGAATCCCGGCGTCCCATATGGTCCCCTGTGCCTGCCAGGAGCAATTTCTGAGCCTGGAGCCAGGAATAACCCCTGAGCACTGCCGGGTGTGACCCAAAAAACACACAAAAAAAAAAATTAATTAAAATAAAATCAAAAACAGAATTTCATCTGTTTCAGATTCTATGGAAAACAATATTGACTTCTCAGATAATTAAGAATAAAAATTAATATGACACAGCAATCACACTTCTTGAAAACAACTCTAAGGTCCTCAAAACATCGTCTAAAAAAAGACATTTGACAGATGAATGGATCATGAAGATATGACGAATCTACATAATACTAAATAGCTATAAGGAATGATTGAATCATGTAATTTTTGCAACATGGATGGTAATGGAGATATGCTAAGAGAAGCAAGCTAGAAAAAGGATTAAAATAGGGTGATATCACTCCTAAGTGTTATCTAGAATAAATTGATGTGAGAATACAATGGTTTAAAGGGAAGATGCTTATATCGTCCTTAGCCCCAGAGTATAGAGAAGGAAAGAAATAGAGTGCAGGGGAGGAGGAAAAAGACAGATGAGAAGTGATGAGGATTAGGGGTAACAAAGATTCAGGTACATCAAGGTATATCAGTGTTAAAGAATTATTGAGCTAAATATCTACACCTTCGTAAGAACGGTAAAAGCAAGAGACTCAAACTTTAACAACAAAACAAAAAATACATAAATATAAGCACTTAAGTATTTATAAATATATACAAATATGTGTATATATTATGTATTTTTCAAATTACTAAACTCATAAATCATTTTATTTTTAAAGAAACTTGCCCAGAACCCTATAATAACAACATAAATATGATGCCGATATATATTTTTGATTTTTTTAAATAAGTCTTATTGTGATCAAAGTGATTTACAAATCTTTCACGTTAATATTTAAGGTACATAGTGACAATGAATTAGGTCATTCCGACCACCAGAGTTTGATGCCAATATATATTTTTAAATTAATAATTTTTATTTTGACCAAAGTGGATTACAAATCATTCACAGTAGTATTTTAGTTACATAGTGACATTGAATCAGGGGCATTCCCACCATCAATGTTGTCGATATATTTTTAAAATTTTTATTTGAAGCATAACCAATCAGGTGTTTAATAGATTCCTAACTAACATATATAACTAATGTATATATTTCTTAAATTTTATGTAAAATAGTAATATTAAAATCATCATACAGCCATCTGTCCTTTCTTAACCTTTCTTGATTTACTTGAGGGGTTCCTCATCAAACTGTTCTTTAAGCTTCAGCAAGTTGATATTTACTGTTCCCCTTGACTTCAGAAAGAATTCTAAATTAATTATAGAGAATTTCACTGCACCAATGTTTCTGCTTATTTCTTTAATTTATTTTCTTAGTAACTTCCCTGGATTGGTATGCTTGCATTAATATGAATACTGTGTGGTTATTCCAGAATGTTTTGACTTCAATCATTATCTATAGCCTGCACATGATATTTTTGTTTGCTACCTAGAAACATTTGCTTTTTCTTTTACATTCAATTTGAGCGGGCATTTTTTCAGACTTGAGGTTAGCAACTATTGGCTTTGGGGAGCTTTCCTTGATTTCTAAGGACCGTGTTAAATGTCTTTCTACTAGGCTTTAATTATTTTTAATTAAAATTTTTAAACTTTACTAGATGCTTGTATTTGTCAATTATTTCTTTGAAGACCTGTATTTGTTATTCAGATCATATCTTTGGGTCTATGCTAGAAACTGACATGACATATAACAAGTTTACAGTAATCATTCTAAAGAAATGACATACTGATGAAAAGAAATAAAGTTGGGTTATTTGATGGATTATATGAGGATTAATTTTTGTGCAATTATCATGACATTCATGATATTGTGAGATAAAGCCAATAAATTGGTGTATGTGTATATATATATATATATATACATTTAACAGGAGTAATTATATTTATTACTCTCAGTATTTCCTTCTGAAAGCCTACATAGATAAATAAATTTACCTAGATAACAAAAGGACTTAAGCCAACTTAACTTTAAACACTTACACTACTTGCCTTAGTTTGTATTTTTTTACTGTATTGAGACAGATTACCACAAAGTTAATTGCTTAAAACCAATACCCATTAATTAGCTCAAAAGTCTTTGATCAGAAGACCTCTATGACATAAATAGATTTTCTGACCAGAGTACCACAAAGTTGAAATTAATAGTTAAACTCGATTGAATTTTTATCTACAAGTTCTCGACAAACAAACCCTCAAACCTCTTCTAATTTATTTCTCATTCTGGACAAAATTCAATTCCTTAAGGCTTAGGACTATAGCACTCATTCCTTTTTGGAGTTAACTCTCAATTTCTGTTATTTAATGGTCATATATATAAAATCAATATCATCCTATTTCACCTTCAAACCAGCAAATAATTTTCAAGTTTTGAATTTTATTGCCAACTGGAGAAAACTATGCTTTTAAAGAGTTCCATCCTTAAAAGGGATCCTTTTTAAAGGTCAGGACAACCCTTTCTCTACCTTTATAAACTGATGTAGGAACTTACATACCACTGCAAAGTCCTTTCTTGGCTTTAATTTAACTGATGTTTGATTGAATAAAAGAGAGGCATATTTGCATACCAAGAGCCAGAAATATTGCTGACTCTTTTAGATGTCTACCTTTCCTATAGAAAAAACATATGGAATTTATTTTTTAAGTGAAAACCAAAGAGAATATTAAAAACAAAAGTTGGCGAAAAGAATTGAGTTTGAATGAAAAGAGACATGCTATAACTCTATAAGGGAAATTTTGTTTTATTATACTGTACTGGATGTTGAGCATTTTAAAACCGATATGTACTTTTGTAGATGTAAATATGGGGCATAATCTTTTCTCTGCTTTACTTTTTGTGGCCCCTTGCTTGCTTATTAGAGAAGATAGACACTGGGCACAGGTTTTGCTAAATTTCTTCTCTTTCTTGTTTTCACAACTTTTAACATTTTTTTCCTTGGGTCTATCTACTCTGGACAGTGGTCATCACGTGTTGTGTATGTAAATATTTTGGGGAATTATTGTGTTGCTGACCCTAACCTGGTCGGTGATTGTGCCCTACCCTAGGATGTGACCTGGCATTCTGCCCCCACCCTAGGGTAGTACCTGATTCTGCTTCCACCATTGGGTGGTGTCTGATCCCACCATTGGGTGGTGCCTGATTCTGGGGGATGGAGACAAGGGTCTGTGGAAGGTGAGAGGCTTTTTGCTGGAACTGAGGCTGAGTCTTTACAATCAGGTTTACCCATCTCTGTATTCAGGGGTCAATCCTAGCTCAGAGGACCATGTAGTATTATTGAAGATTGAACCCAGGCCTTCTGCTTAGCTCACTGAGCTATCAATCAAGCTTATTATTGACATTTTATCAACAATTTCATTATTATTGTACATATATTAAGTAGCAACATATCATGTATTATGTACTTTAACTTCTTTATTAACCATAGTTTGTTATTTTTGCACCCATGCAATAAATTCACTTAGGACTATTTGGTATCTAAGTCCTGGTGGTGCCACCCTAAAGGTCATTTGTTTTTTTCTTGATATTCTCTGTGTCTTTTGATAATATGACAAATCACACTCATTCAGGAACAACACATAACACATTCTTCGTTAGAAATATAAAGATTAGAAATCAAATGATATTTTCAAGATTGTTCTTCAAATTTCTCCATGTTCAGAATCAATAACTGGTCAAACATTCTACTCATCTTCTGGGAATTGGTTTCAATGGGCAAATAACACATTCTACATTTATTACTTCTATCATTATTAGTTGTAAATGAAGTGACCCAGTGATTTTAATGGGATTGTCTTTTAAATACAGAATTGTAAACTTGCATGAATCATTATCATGTGTTCTGTAAGATGTCTTACTTTCTTATTTAATTGAATTTTACTTTAACATTCTCAGTAAAATATTACAATAGGATGCTCTGTTTCAAGAGTTAGTCAGACCCAGCTGCTATGAAAATAATATATTTGAGAAAATTGACTTGACATTTGATGGCCTTATGATTCTTCTGACAGGATATAATCAACTCATTAGACAGAAACAGAAACCTTCCTTGTATATAGCCATATTTCTGGACATGACTGCATTCCCTCAAAGTGGGAAGGGCAAATGAGCTACATTGCCTCAGGGACAGTAGGCTAAGTGACCAAATTTACGTTCTCTTCCTCCGTCCACTGTCTTTTATCTGATGAATGGAAAACATTACATTTTTAAGCCAATGAGGCCTTTACTTCTTCTTTTCCTGCCTTGAAATCTAAATTTATAAAAGAGCTTGACTTTTAAAAGATTCTTTCAGTCTTCTGTCCACGCAGAAACAGCTGGGCCAGCTCTCTTGGGAAAGTGATTAGAAGCAGGAAGTAGCAACTGGGATTCCAGATTTCTGTTCCCAGGCCTATCCTGAGATCCTGGTGGGACACTGAAGGGGTCATCATGTCTTTTTTGCTAAGTTCCCTGCTATAAAATTTTAGTTTCCAACATTCTTCTGCCTTCCTCTCTCATTCCCTAAATTGGAGATAGAAAGGAAGAAGATGCCCTTATTTAAAGGCCAGTTCCCCAGGAATTGAGGAAGAGAGAAAATATTTTTAGGTTACATTTGTAAAATGGAACCAATAATGTTCGGCTAGAAAAAAATATTGTGAGTGTCAAATAATGTCACCATACAATTTTTGATATGTTTATCAAATTTTATACTAGATCTATTTAACTGAAACTTTATGAAAGTCTTAATGTTTAGGATTTAAAATTAAATGACTCAACACAACAGATAAAAGTTTGATATCTAGGATAAAAAAGTACTCACAAAGGTCAGCTCTACAAATCCTAAAAATATTATCAAAAAACGGGGATAGAAAATGAATAGACATCTCTCTGAGAAAAACCAACAGAGAGCCAACAGACATATGAAAATATGCTCATCATCATTAACCGTAGGAAAATACAAATCAAGACAACAATGAAATGCCATCTTGACCCACATGGCACAGAACAAAGGGAAGAATCTCTGTAGAAATGCTGCCTGGTCCAATTCCTATATAAAACAGTATGCAATGTTCTCACTAAACTCAAAACTGAGCTAGTATATGACCCAGAAATAGCACTCTTGGATATCTAGCCCCAGGACAGGAAAACATTCATCCAACATTCATGTATTCACACCACTATTCATTTCAGTACTCAGTACAATAACTAAGACTAGAAATCAACCTAGATGTCTAACAATAGATGAGTAGATCATGAAGATGTGGTACATATATACAATGGAATACTACACAGCAGTAATAAATGATACAATCATGCAATTTGCAGCAACATAGATGGAACTAGAAGATATTTTGTTACATAAAGTAATCCAGAAGAAGGATAAACACAGAATGATATCACTGATAGGTGATATTTATAATAATCGCACAAAAAATATTCATATAAATGGTAGATATCTCTCACACCATAGGCACCAGGATAGAATGAAGATAAGGAAACAAATTGAGTGGAAGAGAACACAAAAGGCTTTATTCTATTATGCTTCAAAGAAACTTTCACCAACAAATACAGCTGTTTAGATTTAACAGTATTAAATCAACTGATCTTTATAGAGGTCTTATAATAATTTTCTAATGCTTTTATCCATAGAATCAAGTACAGAACGCATTTTAAAGCTAGGGATTCCCTCTACAGTGCTCACTATTAGAATGTTTTGTGTCTTAATTTTAATATATCTAAAATAATTCTTCAATATATTTGTTCACAGCACTACTTGGAAATATAGGTTGGTCATTCTAGTTTCATATTTTAGTGCTATGTCATATTAGACTCCAAATACAGTGTTCAATATGGTAATGTCTTGAAAAAAAACCTATCCATTTTTCATTTGATTGCACCTGCCAATTTGACCTAAAACCATTAAAATAGGTTACTGCACACATCAAACTTTTGTTATACTTCGAGTTCATTGAGCATGCTTTTGAAATTTAGTTTTTTTCAAGTCAAGCTAGTTTTACTTTTATATCATAATGCCCATGTTTCCAGTTTGTTTTCAGAAAAGAAACCTGGATTCTCAAGATGCAGTAAATTATGTTTCATGGGGTAGACAACTCTTATATTGCTCACTAACATATTGCTTAGTACTCTAGATATGAAAATTATGATTGTTCTAAGAATGCTCAATGCACAATATAACCCCAGAAGCTTTTATTTAGAAAAGTTTACTTTCACCAATTATTTTTTGCCTAGAAACTAGAAAAACCTTTCCCCCTGAAGTTCCAGCCTCATATTTTTAAGCTCTGACTCATTCCAAAAGGGTCAATTCTTCAAATGCAACCTACAAATCGATCTTTTTTGTTTGTTTTGTTTTTCGGGCCACACCCGTTTGATGCTCAAGGGTTACTCCTGGCTAAGCACTCAGAAATTGCCCTTGGCTTGGGGGGACAATATGGGACGCTGGGGGATCCAACCGTGCACTCAGAAATTGCCCCTGGCTTGGGAGGACCATATGGGACACTGGGGGATCCAACCGTGGTCCTTCCTTGGCTAGTGCTTGCAAGGAAGCTTACCTCTAGCGCCACCTCGCTGGCCCACAAATCAATTTTTAATATCTGTCTATGTGGGTGTGTGTGAGCGTATATGTGGTGGACTAATGTTTGATCAGTATTGTATGTCTAGTCTGTCTATGTTCTATATAGTCCCTGTTATATATAACCCCGTCTTTCCCACCTCCCCTGCTTACAGCCTTACAAATTTTCTTCTATCCTCTCACCCCCTCAAACTTAATGCATCATCTCTCCCTATTTAACCCTCTTTATCCTCAATTTATAATTCCTCAGGAGCCATAAACTTCTCCTTGCCACAGCAAGCTGCCAACTCTCTCCCAGCCCACATTTTTTTGGCCTGTGAAGAAGCTGCAACCACCGATCCTGCTGACTCATCCTATGAGGCCCCTTTTCTTCCACCTTATCTGCCTGTGGACTGTTGATTGCTACCAAATTCAGCTCTGGAGAGACCCTCAGCTCGAAGACACTACCTGATCCCTGACTTCTGTGAAACATTTCTCAGACTCCACAGACCATAGAGCAGGATAAAACTTTGCTCTGTGTTTTATCTCCCTACTCCAGACCATCTCAAAAGACTTAAAGGAGATATCTATATTTCCTTTATATGTCTCTTTTGACTTATTTCCTTAATTGTTGTAATTTTTAGTGTATTTTCTATTGGGATAGATAGCTTACACGATCCCTCTTTTGGCTCTGTTCAGTGGGAAATTCTAGTAGATAAGTTTCTCTTGAGATCTGAGTTCAGATGAGAATCAGGTTATTGGGATTGTTTGGCTTGTTATTTTTACTTCCATATGCACGAGTAGTAACATGTGCTATTGCTCCTTTTTGCATAGGCACATTAAAATGGGAAATATTACATATAGAAAGGTCTTATCCAATAGGGATAAAAACTTACAAATTTTTTAGTGCAGGGGCACCTTTCACCCTGAATATTTATCATAGTGACTTGATTTAAGCCTCATTTGATTGGACATTGATCGTCCAACTCCGAACCAGGAAGCCCATCTTGGTACTAGTACAGTTGTCTGCACAAACATCAGGAATAAACTTCTACTGGGAAAGGTCCTAATTCTGTCCTGGCACCAACTTTCTCCAGGGTAGATTCATATGACATCCCGAGGGTCAGGAAACAGCAAAAACTTGCTTTCAGGGCAGGTTTCCCTGCATCTGCATCACTGCCGAATGATTAGATGAAACCAGATGATGCTCTGTGATACCTCCCTGACTTTGACATAAAATCTGTGCAAAAACCAAAATCTCTAATTACAGAAGCCTGCCTGTAAAAATTAGGATTGAGTAGAACTTTTCCTGGGACCATGAAGAAAGACATTGGGGTTTGACAACTAGTATGCCTGGAGCTTGTAGTTGGTGTTATGACAGGATAATTCATGGGTAGAGACAACTTGATTGTTTTTAGGCCAAGAGTATTTTCTTTATAATTTCCCCCAAAGTTTGCTGTACGTATATAAAAACAAACAACCCCCCTAAAAACCAAAAAGAAAACAAACAAATATCCCCTGTTAACCCTTTATTTTATTTTATTTTATTTTATTTATATCTTCTAGATAGGAGCTCCTGCCTTTTACATAGAACCTTAGGATAAAAATTACTTTGTTTTACTTCATATTTCTGCATCTTTCTACAACTAGAGAAGAAAAAAACAGAAGATGGGGCCCAGGGGGCAAGTGGTCTCAGGTGCATTGATGTAGAAAAATGAAGGTCATAACTAAATACCTAAGCCAAAGTCAGAAACAATAGAATTAGAGACTCACACTACAATAATCTAAACTTAAAATGGACCTATTACTATTACTATTATTGCTGGAGATACACTGATAGGCCTGGGGGTTAAGGGTCGAGTTATTGGATGTACTTTGAGAACTTTGGTGGAGGGAAGTCAAAGCTGGTGATGGAAATAGCCCTAATTCACTGTCATTATATACCAGAAATTGAGCTATGATGAACTTGTAATTCACAATGGTCTCAATAATATTATTTTAAAGGTGCCTGTTATTATGGCAGGCTGGGCTAGGAAACAGGTATGAGACAGACTCTGGGAAATTTGATGGAGGAAGGATGACACTAGGGGTGAGATCGGTGCTGAAAAATTGTATAAATATATTTTAAAAATGAATAACTTTGTAAATCACAATGCTTTTAGTAAAAATAATTTATAAAGAGACAAAATAATTAGAAATAGTCTAATGATAAAATAAACACATTAAATATTAATTTGACAATTTTTCCTCTTTTTTATTTTATGAAGACAACGATGCAAAGAAAGAGGCCAAGGTGAAGTTACAATGGGAAGACAATCACCCATAAACAGAATTCTCTTTTAAGTATTCAGCCAAAATACATTAAGAAAAAAAAAACAAAACACCTGTAAAATTACTTTGTCCCTCAAGTTCCCGGACTGTGGTACATCATAACATTTCTTAGCACAGTAATTTTTTTATTATCACAGTGTCCTGAATACTTAAAAGTGTCATGCTGGAACTCTTTGTAAGTATAAAACTCAACCATAAGTAACTTTGAAATTCATAATGCTTCTATAAAATAAAAGTTACAAAAGAAGAGTTTCTAGTATATAGAAGGCAATTTAGAGATTGCTGAATAAATTAAGGAGATAATGCACTTTAATATTTCCTCCATTCTTTATGCTTGACCTTATCTTATATTCTTTCCCTGGCTCAGTAAATATTAGCTTAATGCCCAAGTACTTTCTGTTATTTATTTTTAAATAAGATTTTATTTAAATACATTCATGATCATCTATTACATATTTTCTATTGACTATTTTTGTATAAAACAGAAGTGATCAGTTGTAACAAAGATTACATGAGTGAAAAAAAGGAAAATTAGTTTCATAGTTTATAAAACATTTTTGAACTTTGTTTTTAACCATATAGAAGTGTTCTAGGGCACTTGGGTTGTTTCTGGATTATGGCTATTGTGAATAATATTGCAATGAACATAGGAATGCACAGGGCTTTCAGCATTGTGTTTTGGGGCTCTTACGTTATATCCCTAAGAATGGGATTGTTGGATAACATGGAAGCTCAGTTTCTAATTTCCTGAGGATTATCTATATTGTTTTCAAAAACAATAACAGTCTACATTAACAACAGAAGTGAGTCCTTTTCTTCAGCTTCCACACCAGCACTGGTGTTCTTGCTTTTGGTACTGTGTGCCAGTCTCCCACTGTGTAATATTAATAATATATAAATATAATCTATGTAATTATAATATATATTTTAGGGACTTGAGCTTTGGGACCACATTCATTGGTCTCAGGAGCTTCTCCCGGATGTATGCTGGGGAGTGGGCAGAATTGCTTAGGGTCTGCTTAGAGAACCTTGTGGTGTGAGTCAAACTTGGACTAGATGCATATAAGTAAGTACTCTCCAGTGAGCAGTTATTAAGTACTGGGTCACTGTCCTAAATGTCTTTTTTTTTCTTTTTATTTTTAACAGCCCCTTTCACCAGTGCAACATTCCCATCACCAATGTCCCCAATCTCTCTCCTCCCCTTACATAATATTTTATAAATTGATATTGTAGTGACATGACATCAGTTTTTTTTTTTTTGGAGGGGGCTTCACCTGGTAGCTCGCCCTCAGGCATTTACTCCTCCTGGCTCTGTAATTAGAAATCACTCCTGGCAGGCTCAGGGGACCTCTGAGATGCTGGAGATTGAACCTCGGTAGGCTGTGTGATTAACAAACCCTGTGCCCACTTAATATTACTTCGGATACTCATGGCATTATTTTTGACATATTACACTTATTGTAGGTGTTTAATAAATGCAGCCTGAATCAAGAGGAAGGAATTATGCAAGGGTGTAGATTCTAGGAAATAGAGGTTTTTACTGGTCATTGTAGTTTCTGCTTTCTGCACTAACACTACTATGCATTCTACTGTTGAACTTCTTTATGTATATATTACTTCAAGTTTTATTCAAAGTATAATCTGATTTATATTTTCTTTAACAAAAGTTTAGTTAAATTTCACATTGAAATTTTATGTAATTATTTGTTTATATTGTTTGGGGGGGTCATAGCTGGCAGTGCTTAGGGCTTACTCCTGACTCTGCACTTTGGATCACTCGTGGTGCAGCAGAGGGGGCCATGTGAAGTACCAGAAATCAAACATGGATCATTCTTAGGCAAGGCAAGTGCCCTATATCCTGTAGTATCTCTCCAGGCTCATATTTGTATTTTAGATAATTATTTGTTACTGTGACTATTTTATGCATTATAGTGTGTTAAAAATCACGCAGCTCATTAGATGCAACAATTGTTCAGTCCTCCTAATTTTAGCTATTAAAAACCTCATCAGATATTACCAACAAAATTAAATTAATCAGGACTCAAACTCATAATGCATTATGTTATAAGCTCACAAAACCAAGGTTCTTCTACGAGAAACTGTATGTGTTGTATAGGTACCAATTAATATCTTCTAAAATGAGCTAAATCTAAATTTATGTAGTTCAAGGATTAGATAATAGAGTAAGAACACAAATTGTGGGGCTGAAGCTATATAGCACAGTGGTAGGGCATTTACCTTGTGGCAGCTGATCTGAGTTTGAACCCTGGCATTTCATATAGTTCCCCAATATTGCCAGGAGCAATTTGTGAGCCAGAAGTAAACCCTGAGTGTTTCCTGGTGTGTCCCAACACCCCCTAAAAGAACACAAATCTAACTCTATGAGACTTTAAGGATACAGTAATTCTAAAAGCAATAATGGAGAAAGTAAGAGAAAACAGAAGTCCATATAATATGTCAACAATAGAAAAATTCTGACTTGATAAAACTAAAATTTCAATGCTTAATGTTTAAATTTGTATTACCTAATCAATTAAATCTTTGCATTACTAAGAGTAAAGATTTCTAATTTTTTAGCCAACACATAGCCCACTCCCTCTACATATAGTCTATAAAAAGAAAATTAATTTTATTCATTCCCAATTCTAATATATATGGATAGATTTTATTTGGAACATGAATATGCAGCCTAGAAAGTTATGTTATGCTCCAAATTTATAACATTTATAAGTATGTATCTGCCAGGGCATACCTAAGCTTTTAGGGGGGCTCAGCCCACCAGATTTACCCTCAGATTTTCCTTGTGGGTAGAACTAATTTAACCCCCATGGGGTTTCTCAGAAGGTCCGCTGTGGATGCCTTTTTCCCCTGCATGGATGGTTGAGGAATTCCAAAAAGATGCCTGGCATTACATTTTCAGACAGTATTTGACTATCTCTCCTTTGTATATATCAGGCAAAATAATAGCCTCTATCAAATAATTTGGCTCAGAAATTCCAGCACCAAAGTTTATTTGAGTATCCCCTTTTTCTGGATATAGTCAGCCCTAAAAGCAAAGACAATTTTTCTCTTTGCAACTGCAGTTTCTGGTAATCAAGGGCGTAACCTGAATGCAGATCTTGACTATTGACCCTCCTTTAGAAATAGGGAAGCTCATTGTTGTGGATTTGGTACCTCCCTTCACTTAACCTTTGAGTCTAAAACAATAGAGTCCAGCCTAGAAGGACCAAGTTTCTAGATATTTACTACTTCCTCCTAATCCTGATTTTGCATTTAAGTTTGCAAGGAGTTACCTTGAATTGTGACCTTCTCTCTTGTAGTTTAGAATTTTTAGTCACATCCATAGCTTAGATATTGTTATTGTTATACTAGGCTTTGTGATTACAATTATTCTTCACCTGTGGCTAATTTTACCCCTATAAATTCCCCTGCTCAACAAATTAAACTTGTTGCACTCCTGTCAGAAATGTGTTGACCCCACATTCTCTGTGTGGTTTCATTTATTTCATATTTCATATTCGGCCGCTCGTGCTTCTGCTTTCCTCTCGTGCAGTGCTGAGACGCATCACGTCTACAGCATGTATCTAAGAGTATGAGCACATAAACATAATGTGTATGTTTGTGATTATACATTTTAATGTATTAATTTAAAAATCAACTTTAATGAATATTTTATATGCCTTAAAATTATCTTAATTTTTTCAAAGTAGAGGCATGAAAATTACTTTTAATTCATTTCTATTTATTTTAATAATAAATTTATTTAAGCACAATAGTTACAAACATATTTGTAGTTGTGTTCAGTCATTAAAAGAACAGCTCCCTTCACCATTGCCCATGTTCCCCAATTTTAGACCAATTCAATTACACAAATGTTCATTGAATATAAACATTCACTTTCATATGATCATATTTTATTCCACTATTATTCATTTAAAGCCTGGTACTATGACATTTTCCTTCACTTTTAGTGACACTGTCTTCATCTTGTTCTCATTATACTTTACTGGAATAATGACATTATCTGGTGAATGACTAAGGCTATTTAAATGTCTTATACTAGATAAGGAAGATTGCTTGAAAAGAAAACCAATCAGAGGTGATAATCTGTCATCTAATCATAAATTTATATCTTTGATTTATACTTATAACCATATTTGATTCTAATCTATTTATATAGAATCAGATGAGTTGTAGGGACAATCATTACAGTCAGGTGCTTTATAGTGATTGAAATAAAATGCTTACTTTTACAAAGGTTTTTCTACTAGTTGCAAACACCAAGGTCAGATGAATTGGTATAGATTGCTAGCTATATAAACATAAAGCATCAATTACTTTCATTGTAGTAGATCAATATGGGGTTCATTCTTTCATTTGAGCATAAAGGAGATATGTATCTCTATTCACTCTAGGTTTCCATGACTTTAAAAACAAGATAACTGCTCAGGACTTTACATCAAATGTAATAACTGTGCCCAGAAATAATTCTCTTTTAGGAATTATTAGTTTGACATAGTAGTATATCTCTTCACTATTAGTTACAAGATTTAGGACTGTCTTTTGGTTTTGATAGTAAAGAAGAGATTATGAACGTGTCATTAAGGCTGAAGTTTAGTTCCAGCATCAGCAATCTGCAAATGACTGTTTACATTATTTTGTGTAATATTACTTTAAAGATTATGTAAAACATTATTTACAAATTGAACATAAATATATATTTTAAAATAAGCCAATTTGGTGATTATCAAACTGACACAATTTGAAATACCTTTTCTTAATACACAATAATAATTTAAAGGAAGTTCTCTGCTTATTTAACCTTTTAAATGTAGTTTACTCTGCTTTGTTTAATGGAAATGATAATACCCCAAAATATGCTACAGTGATTAGATGCAGACTTTTAGTTCATTTATTAACAGCTAAGCAATACTCATACATAAATATGAATATTACCCAGGAATACTACCATAGTGTATACTCTTGATATACTTTCCTGAGTACTTTGAAGGAAAACATTGAAATGGAAAATAGAAGCTCAGGAAGAAGGTAATATTTCTTTAGTTACATATGGATGTTTATAGTCTTCATCTAAAGAGTAGTCATAAGTCTGTGTTACATCCCCAGTTGAGATATAAGAAACCAAAGTTTCAGAGAGGTTAACAGGTTTGCATAAAGTCACACAGTTAGTGAAAAGATGTATAACATTGTTTTGTTTTTCCCATTTCTCTTTGCAATAGTGTGGAAAGTACTTTATCCCATTTATCATGAAAAGATTAATCATATTATTTCTATTTACTGCTTATGTGAAAAATAACAGCATTTCCCAAAAGCTATAGTTTCTTAAATTAATATGCCATGTCTTAAAATATTTCTTTATAGTTGGTCAGCCTCCAAATGTTTCAAGTATCTAAAAATGCGACTAGACTTAAACTATTATAAAGAAGTAAACACAGCTGAAATGCTACATGAAACACACCCCATAAGAACTCTTTTTATCAGGAATGTTTTACAATAGCAATCTTATTGTTCTCTATTTCTGAGTATGTGTGTATAAAAATAGATCCCCATTACTTGGTAAAGACATGCCCTTCAAATATTGCAGTATCAGATGCTTGGTATACTTTTTTTCTGGTGATAAAGACAAAAGAGTTTTGAGTTTCATGCAGGTCAATTATTTCAACCATCCTGGCAATCTGAGGACCTCCAGTGAATGTTTGAAGAGAAAGCAATTGGTATCAGGACCCTGAAGATAGAATTTATAATCTTGATTAAATTATTTATTGTTCTTATTCAAGTCCTTAAGGTAGTAGGTAGCATTTATAGACTCTTTACTAGCCATGTCTCTTTTAAATATGAGAAATATCTATCTAGATATATATGACTAAGTCTTTAATGATGCAATGGATGGTCAATTAACTTATTAGCGTGGCCTGTTTTAAAGGTATATATATATATAAACATATACATGTGTATGTATATGTATACATATATGTACCTACATATATGAAAGAACTGGTATCAACTGTCTAAAAGCAATGTCTTCAATGGTTTTATGGTTTTAACCCAAGTGTTTCCTCAGTGCAGTGTCCTGTGTTCTAATACCTTGAACATCATCAATATAAGATGAAAGAGCAGAAAGAAACGGATTCATTTTGATATCTCAGCTCAACTTAAGATTTAAATTAAAAAAATAAAAGAATCTTGGTTCATACATGACTCTGAGTATGTGTGGTCTTGGAAATAAAGTCTCCCCTCTCTGCAATTTGATTAATTTCATTACATGGATTTATGAGTATTCCCTTCTATTGTTATAAGGTTATTGTGAATACTAAATATTCACAATCTCGGAGGTACAAGGGTGTTATAAATTCTAGGCCATACTTTATTGAATCAGGGTTGTGACAGTGTTGACTCAGAAAAATCTGAGGAATATTGATGGTATTGTTTTTTTTTGTTTAATTTCTATGGTGTTTCACACCTCAACCGCATAATTCCCAAGCTTCAAGTGCTTTCTATCCTACCTTAAGTAGTTATATTAGAGTAATAATATCTAGTAGTGTAAGAATAAATTAACTATAAGGAAATATATACTTCACACGTGTTTCTGAAACTTTCTTGTAAAGCATGCCTCTGTGAAATAAAGTTTTATTAATTTCTGGGCTATAAGGAATCCAAAAACTTCTAAAATTACAAGAAAACTAAACTATCTGTTGTTACTTTTTTATGGGAGACATATATGAAAGTACTCTAGGCCTTCTTCTGGGGATGGTTGGTAGGATAAGGTCTTGACCACGATTGATCCTGGGGGTTCCACATACAAAGAATTCATTCTAACTTTTTGAGTCATCTCCCAGCCACCCACACTGTAAGACTTTAATTTTGTTTTTACTTTTTGTTGGAATGCTCTTTGACTTCCATAGCTCCATCTGTGGACCTCCATCTCAGTTCCTAGGCCTAACAAAACATTTTTATTTCTATTGCAAAACTTTCCCATTATCAATTTGATCTTCATCCTAAATAATCTATTCTTTGTGTTTCCAATCTCATTTGTGACATAGTTGTCTCTATCAAGTTGTATTTTTTTAAATTTTGTAGCTACATCGTTTTCCCTTGTGTTATTTTCATATCATCAGAAGTGTAACCACAATGAAGAAAGGCCAGTTATTCACAATAAAAGCTCATAAATCTGTAGTTTATAAACTATTATTGAATAATCAATGAATAAGAAGGCAATGTATAGATTATAGAGTGGAATCTTGACTCATTGTGAGTGTCATCATGTCTGATCCATTCTACATCACATTGCTTAATATATTGGTTCATGAAATAAAACAAAACCTCAATAACTGTCTAATAAAATTTAGGTATAAGTGAATACAGAATAGCACATTATAAATAAATCAGACTGAGTTTAAAACTCTACATTTTAATATAAATTTTTCTATCAATACTTCCTAAGAAAGTGGATAAATTATATTTTGTCTAAGGGTCTCAATGCCCTTAGTGAGACAATATTGAAGAGATCTCTCTGATCACTTTCAGCCTTAGCATTTTATGAGTTTAAGAAAACAAACCATGGCCCTACATTCTGGGCTGATTTCCTGGTCCTTCTTGGAAGAGACAAATTGTGGCATAAAATGCACTGATTTCAATTTAAAAAATCTTGTAATACAAAGACTTACATTCAAAATGTGGTAAGGAATTAGCATTTTCATAGTATTGATCTGGGTTTTGTAAAATTACCTCCAATGTGTGAAATTCTGGAAATGTTGCCTAATTTCCCCGAAGAATTTTTACATGGCTCTCCTGAGTCAAAGATTCTCTGAAAGATCTGAATCATGAATCAAGTCTGGTAAGTTAAGAGGTGGGTCAAGAAGCCAAAGGCCATGATGGGAATCAAGATCCAAAAACTGAACCAAACCTCAAATCTGGCAGAGGGCCCGGGAACATACAATTATGAATCAAATGTTCTTCCCATAAAGAAATTGGAAAGAGTAAAATTTTGGTAGCTATGTACTTGAATCTTTTCACTCATGATACAAAATTATTCTCTCATGTAGATAATTTACTAGATCTATGCCATCCAGAAGAGACAGTTTTTCAGATTAGCCATATTGTTTCCTAGGACCATAATTTCTTTATGGGAAAAAGCATTTATTTGTCTCAGCTTTGCTGTTGGGAGAAATACAGGTGTGACTGCATGTAAAAAGTACTTTGTTGAGATGAAAAGTGCCTGGGGAGGGAGAGATTGGTGACAGTGTGAATAAATCAAATATGTTCTGAAGTTAAACTCATTTGTTCTTTAAACCTAATTGAAATAGTTTTGTAGGTTATAACTTTGTAAGCTACGTTTCTATAATTTTATCTCTAAAGAAACAAGCAAAGGCTTCTAGAACTCAGAAAATACAGACCTGAGTTTATAGCAACAATCAACACCATTACTTAAGAGTGGAAGGGGGAGGACGGAGGGAAGCTCATCGGTGGGGCCACAAGCTGAGTGCATAGGTCACTTTCCGTTTGTCCGTTGGGAAGGTCTGAGACTAGGGCCATTAGCGGCCCTAACAGGGCCCTCCCCGAGCTCGGGGAGGTGAGTTCTCAGAGAACGGGGTCCTGTCGAGGGCAGACTGAGCAGGGGATGCTCCGGACCCAGACCCCGGGAAACTTCCCTTGGCATGGGGCCTAGCGGATGATGTTTCCTTAGCCAGAGCTTGGAAAAGATTAACGGATGGCCAAGTGAGTTCAATGGCTGAGGTGAGACACCCCACCCCGATGGGGGCTTCATAACCTAATTAAGACTACTCTCCCCGCTCTTGAAAATAAAAAAAGAAGAAAAAAAGAGTGGAAGGAGGAAGTGGTAGATAGCACATGTTTTCAGTTCCAACCCCAGTTTAATTTTCAAAATTGAATACCCAGAATGCTCTCAGTAGTGACACTGAACACAGAACCCAAAGTAAGCTTAATGTCCCACCATCACTCTTACCCCTCAAAACTGGTAGAAGTGAAAAGTAACAAGTTTTATTCACTAAAATACACTACTTCCTAAAGAATGGAATAATACATATTTATTCCCTAGTTTATTATTTTTGTTTTGGGACCACAGTCAATGATGCTCAGGGATTACTCCTGACTCTGGGTTCAAGAACCACTACTGGTGGGTAGTGGGGACCAAATGTGTGCTGGAGATCAAAACAAGTTGACTGCTTCCAAGGCAAGCCCCATAAATGTTGTATTATCTCTCAGGCCTCTGATGATATCATTTTAACCTATATCTAAATCACAAAAAGTGGAACCTAAGATAGATCCTTCTGATACTAGTGAAGATCCCTATATGACTTATTTAAAGTAGGGAGGGGGCAGAAAGGCAGCAGCCCTAAACTGTGGTACATATACACAATGGAATATTATGCAGCCGTCAGGAGAGATGAAGTCATGAAATTTTTCTATACATGGATGTACATGGAATCTATTATGCTGAGTGAAATAAGTCAGAGGGAAAGAGAGATGCAGAATAGTTTCACTCATCTATGGGTTTTAAGAAAAGTAACAGTCACTTTTGCAACAATCCTCAGAGACAATGAGAGGAGGACTGGAACTTCCAGCTCACCTCAAGAAGCACACCACAAAGAGTGGTGAGTGCAGTTATAGAAATAAGTGCACTGAGAACTACCAAACCATGTGAATGAATGAGGGAACTGGAAAACCTGTCTAGAGTACAGGTGGGGGTGAGGGTGGAATGGAGGGAGATTTGGGACATTGGTGGTGGGAATGTTGCACTGGTGAAGGGGGTGTTCTTTACATGACTGAAACCTAATCACAATCATATTTGTAATCAAGATGTTTAAATAAACATACTAATGATAAAAAGAAAGAAAAATAGAAAAAGAAACAAAAATAAAAAAGGGGGAATTTGCAGCTACTTACCTCTGCTAGGTAAGTGGACAGGAAGATACAGGAAATTAGGTCTTACCCTGGCAAGAGAAACAAAGTCAGGTCTTTCAGGTATATTTTTCGTCATCACAGAAATGAATTTCAGGAAGAAATTTCAGGTGCTGTGAAGTAAAATCAAATTTTATTTGGAGGTACTGAAGCAGAGGAAAAAAGATAATAAGAAGAGAGAGAAGTGTGCTCAAGAGAGAGTACAGGAGTCACCAACTGCCTCTTAAGCTCACATATAGATTTGCTAGTCATGGTTTGACCAAAATGATCCCACCAGGTTAACATGGAGCCATTCAGAAAATGTCAATCTTGACTCTCTGATTACTCCCCAAGAGTAGTACACAAATGCTCCAGGAAGCTGTGAGCTCAAAGGCCTGATTGACACCTATGTATATCCAAATGTAGTCTTCAAGTAGCTACACTTTTTTTTTAATAACATTTTATTATGGTCATTTTTTTTTCACACTGGTAACTTTTATCATTTGGTTAAAATGATAAATCTCAGACTTTGTATCGCAGACTTTGCAAAACATTTCACCTTACACCTCAGGACACAACCAAGGTCTTCTTGATCTTGTGAGTAAAATTTCTGCAAGGGTCTTGGGAAAGAAAATCCTCTGGTAGACACACATATCTGATAAAGTTATTCTTGGTACTAAAGACCATGAACCCTGAGTCACCACCCAAATCCATGTAACTTTGCTGCTGTAAGCACTGACAACTATGACAACTGACAACAACTTAGTGGTCAATATGACCTACTCAATCTTGGTGATATTATTAATTGAACTAAACACACTATTCCTAGTAACTATCCATTTCCTTAAAAACTCATAGTCACAGCCTGAATTTGTGATTGTTAATCCCTGATCACTGTGTAAATGTGCTTAAACATAAGACCTCACACCTAAAACTAATATAATAATCTTATTTATAATGATTATAATGAATAATAAAAAATAGAAGAATTGACTTGAACTAATAGATAAAAAGAGAATCTGACAGAGTGCTGAGCACATAAGCTATTTTTCAATCCACTGATAAAGATTTTTTAAACATTTATTAAAAGAAAATAAATCCATAGTTGACATAACTGATCATAGTACATTTGTTACAGAATGACAGAAAGTGAAGTTATCCAAACATAGAAAGAAAATAGAGTATTAAGAAAATAGAATATTCAAAAATGGAAAAAAGAAGGAAAGAGAGTTCATTAGCAATTATATTTGTGAAAATTATTGAATCACCAATAAAGTCGTTAATACAATATCCTAAGGTTTTGTACCCCCCCTGTTTTTTTTTCTTTAGAGATGGGAGATACATTTAAAAAATGTATGTGTGTGGCAGGTGTCATTGGCATAGGAACAGCAAAATATGGAAGAAATTGAAAGGAAAGACCTTTGGCCTAAAAAACAGGGTGAGATCTTACCCCGTAGTATTTTGGCATAAGACCAACTCAAGGCTCCAGACATACTTGGTTGACCAATCCCATAGTCATTCTCGGTGGTGAGCTCTTTAGTCTCACAGTGTTGCTGTCAGGTTTCTGTAGTTATAGATCCTGGTTTTCGTATAGGTGCAAAGTCGAAGTCCAGGTGCTGTGTAGTGTCGTCTGGTTCTGTCTCACCCTCAGAATTGCAAAGAATCCTGCCCTATAAGCATACTGCTGCTGTTTTTTGCCTGGTCCTCAGGGTGATGTAAGAACTGTCTTTGGATTAAGTCAGTGACTTACAGTGGGGCCTTCCTTGGTAGAATTTGTTCCTGGCGCTGATGTAGGAAACCATGTTTGTGTCCGTAGCTGAATCCACGATTCAGGATTGAGTGGCCATTGTTCAATCGGCTGGAGTCGAGGGCAAGTCACTATGCCAAGTGTTTAGGGTGTAAGGTCCCACTGCAGTATAAAACTTTTGTGGTCCTATCTCTATTAGATAAGAATTTGTTTGAATCTGTTAACTTTTCAGATTTTAATGCGCCTATGCAAAAAGGGACAGGGTGGCCCAGGCAGTATTCCCTTGCTAGCCTTCAGCTCCCAGTGCTACAACCAGAATCCTGCAGATGCATGGGAGCCAAGCAACAAGGAAGTCCCCAGCCCCGGGGTCTCTAGCACCCCAGCCCTTCTCACTCAGGTGGGTCCAAAGGGGGCAGGGGAAGGAAAGGCTAGTCAGTGATCCCGCCCACTAGGGCTTTTCCCTTTTTCCTTTTTCTCATTAATCCTTTTTTATGAAACCACGTTCTTGTGACAATTGTTGTTAGTCTACCATTGTACCACAATGCTTATAACTATAGGTTGCCTCTAGGGAAGGAAACGGGTTGTGCAAAACCCACAGGATAATAATACACGGTATATTCTCTTTATACATTGCTCATCACCATAACAAGTTTTCACTAGAATGCTCTATACACAACCTAACCTATCATAGGTAGCCTTTCCCCGATAAAAATTTCCCTTACCAAACAGGATCGGACCAAGCAATGGAAAACCTTTGCTGGCTTTAATTATGTCTCCTTTCTCTCTCTCTCTCTCTCTCTCTCTCTCTCTCTCTCTCTCTCTCTCTCTCTCTCTCTCTCTCTCTCTCTCTCTCTCTCTCTCTCTCTCTCTCTCTCCTTTGTATACAGAATTAAAAAATTTTATTTATTTTTAATATACCATTTTACCTGGGTCCGCTTTTTAACTGTAACCCAGAGATAAATCGCATGAGCATATATGTTCATCATACCAATGGCTGTCTGTAATAGATATAATAACAATTTCATGGTACAGTCTCCCCAAACAGTGTTTATTACCATGTGTCTTGGTTATTTAGACTTGAAAACTATGATTGTTCTAAAGAACTCTCCACACCAAATTAAGCTATGAAGATTTTTTTTCAATCTAGTTTATCCTCACCAAACATAATCAGCCTAAAGGCGAAGTGGTGGGAAGGAAAATCTTCTACAGTAGACTTGTCAGATTTACTTTCTTTTCTTTTTTATTTTCTTTATCCCTTCTCTTTAAGTGTTCTGTCCCATATAACCTGGGAAATTTTTCAAATGTAACCCACAAATATATCCCCTGGCTGCCAATGTCGTCACATGAGAATATGTGTACGCCATACCAAAGTCAGTCTAATATGTGTCTGCAATAGATGTAATCCCTATATAGTGTTCTCCCTTCTATTATAGATAATTCTTCCTCAACCCTTTCTCTCTTTTTTGACTCACCACCTTACAAACCCTTCATGTTATTTCTTCACAGTTCACCATTATTTTACTCTCAGTCCTTATCTCCTCAGAAGCAGAAAATTCTCCCCAGGCCAGTGCCCAAAGTTCATAGATTCTCAGAATGAGAAGAAACCTACAGCATGTTTCTATGAGTTTCTCTTGGTGTTCCCTCTTCCTTCACCTCCCTTGACAGTGGACAACTGCTTGCTACCAGATTTGGTTCTTGAGAAATCCTCAGATTGAGGACACTTCCTGATATGGGATGGTTGGAAGCCATTTTCCCTAGATTCCACAAACCAAATCAAATGTTGAAGCTGTGTCCTGGATCTTACCCCTTCCCCGCCGATTTCAAAGATTCAAAGATGACATATAAATTTCCTTTAAATATTTCTTTTCAATACATTCTCTTAATAGGCATAACCATTATCAAATATCTTCTTATGTAGTGGCAACTTCCCCTACTCTTGGTATCCGTTCACTATGAAATAATAGTAGACAAGTCTCTTTTCAGAGTTCATGTAAGCTAAAGGTCCTGGGGACTGTTGGTCTTGACACTTTGCCCCCCCCCATATGCACTAAGATTTCTTTTTTTAAATTTAAAAAAAAATTAAAAAAATTTAAAAAAATTAAAAAAAATAAATAAATTTAATATAATTTTATTGAAATAATTTTGATTTACAGAGTCCTTTATAGTTGAATTTTAGATATACAGTGAGTCAGGAACATTTTCACTACCAATGTCAACCTCATTTCCCAAAGGACCCAGAATGCATGCTATACCACCACTCTTTGTCCCTGGCCTGTCAGTATAACAGTAGTATTTAAAATTTAGATTGTTAAAGTTAAGGCCCCTTGATTGATTTGTCACTGACTTTGGCTTGGATATTTAGTTCTGTCCTTATTTTATTTCACACCAGTACACCTGAGACCACTTGACCCCTGGGCCCCAGACTTTATTTTTTCCTTTTTTCTTAGTTTTATAGAAAAATGCAGAAGTATGTGTAAAACAAAATATTCCATGTCCCAAAGTTTTACAAAAAAGGTGGGAACTATTGTTTAAAATATAAGAATACTCCTGGCTATGCACTCAGAAATCACTCCTGGCTTGGGGACCATATGGGATGCCGGGGTATTGAACTATGGTCTGTCCTAGGCTAGCACGTGTAAGGAAGATGCCTCACTACTTTTGCTGTCACTCGTGCCCCTATATTACACACATTATTCAAAAAAGATTTAAACACTGTGATCAAATGAGTTTTATCCCCTGGATGCAAAGATGATTCAATATATGGAAATCAATGAACATCATACACCACATATGTGATGAAGAAAGGGTAAAATTTATATACATGGATGTACATGGAATTGATCATGCTGAGTGAAAGAAGTCAGAGGGAGAGAGATGCAAAATAGTCTCACTCATCTATGGGTTTTAAGAAAAACAAAAGACATTTTTGCAATAATTTTCAGAGACAAAAGAGATGAGGGCTGGAAGGTCCAGCCCACAATATGAAGCTCACCACAAAAAGTGGTGAAGTGCAGTTAGAGAAATAACTACACTGACAAGTATCATAACAATGTGAATAAATGAGGGAAGTAGAAAGCCTGTGTACAGGTGGGGGGGGTGGATGGGAGGAGGGACGTTTGGGACATTGGTGATGGGAATGTTGCACTGGTGAAGGGTGTGTTCTTTACATGACTGAAACCCAACTACAGTCATATTTGTAATCAAGGTGTTCAAATAAAGATATTAATAAAAATGATAAATCACATCCTGAGTGTCACTGGGTGTGTCTGCCCCAAATTCATATAATCATATCAATTGATGCAGAGAAAGCATTTGACAAGATCCAATACCCATTCATGATTATAAAACTCATAAAAATAGATGTGGAAGGAACTTTCCTCAAGATAGTAACAGTTATCTATTAAAAAAAACAAAGCCAACATTATTCTTAATGGAGAAAAACTGAAAGCATTTTCATTAAGTCAGGTGATAGGCAAGGATTTCCATTGATTTCAATTCTATTCAACATAGTATTAGAAATCTTAGCAATAGAAATCAGGTAAGAGAAAGAAATAAAAGAAATCCAAAGTATAAAAGCTTAAGTCAAACTATCCTATTTGCAGATAATATAATGGATAAACATCAATTACACTAAAAAAAATCTATGAAAAGGCTCCTAAAAACAATAAACCAATACTGCAAAGTGACCGGTTGCAAAGTCAATACACAAAAGAGATTTTCATTCCTTTATAAAAATAATGACTCAGAAGAGAAAGAGATCAAAGAGTCTATCCCATTTAAAATAGTGTTCAAAACTATCAAGTATTTAGTAATCAAACTAAAAAGGAAGGCTACAGATCTCTATCATAAAACATCCAAATTGCATGAGATGGTAATTGAAGAAAACATAAGAAAATGGAAGAACATCACATGCTCATGGATTGGAAGAATCAATATCAAAATGACCACTGTGGCGCTGAGCAGTAAGGCATCTGCTTGCTGATGCTAGTCTAGGATGGACCAGGGTTTGATTCTTTGGTGTCCCATATGATCCCTCAAGCCAGAAGCGATTTCTGAGTGCTCCAGGAGAAATTCCTGAGCATCACCGAGTATGACTCAAAAAAAGAAAAACAAAAACAAAAACAAAAAAAAAAAAGAAGCCAAAAACACTATGGAATAAAAAAAGTCTCTTCAACAAATGGTGTTGGAACAATTGGAAATCTATGTGTAAGAAATAAAGATTGATTCATATCTCACACCTTACACAAATGCCTATTTTAAATGGATTAAAGACCTTGATATTAGACCAAATTTATAAAGTTCCTTGAAGAAAATATAAGCAGACCCCTCCAAAAAAGACCTTAAAGAAGTCTTCTATGACAGGATGCCAATGAGAAGAGCTATAGCATCAAATGGGACTACATCAAACTAAAATGTTTCTGTATGGTAAATGAAACATGGGCTAAAATTAGGAAACAGATAATTGGGTGGGAGATAACTTCTGTACTCAACACATCAAAAATGGAGAGAGGAAATGAACAGACACTACTCTGAGGAAGACCAAGAGATGGAAAGCAGGCATATGAAAAATGCTTATTATAACATCTTTAGGGAAATCCAAATCAAGACAACGAGATATCATCTTACACTGGTGAGGATGGCACATAACAAAAATACTGGGAACAATCTCTGCTGATGGGGATGTAATGAGAAAGGGACTCTCATTCACTGCTGGTGGGAATTTTGCCTGATCCAACTCTTATGGAAAACAGTATGGCGACATCTCAGTAAACTCATAATTGAGCTGCCATATGGCCCATTAATCCCTCTTTTGTGTATTTATCCCAGAACAAGAAAACATTCATCCAAAATTATTTAAGCACACTGCTATTCATTGCAGCACTCAACACAATAGCAAAGAGTTTGAATCAACATAGATGCCCAGCAACAGGTGAGTGGATCATGAAGATGTGGTACATACATACAATGGAATACTACATAGTTGTAAGGGAAGCTGTAACTATACAATTTGTCACAACATGAATGAACTGGAAGATGTCTTAAATTAAGTAAGCCAGAAGAAAGATAACTATAGAATTATTTTATTTGCATATGTTAATGAAGAATAACTGCATGAAAAAATTTAACTGTCTAAATGGGAATTGTCTCGAAGACCTTTGGCCCAAGATTATATTGAGGAGAGGGAAAAAAACTAAGTAGAGGAAGCAAAACACAAATATGGTAGGATGAGGGTCAGGGGCCAACTAGTTCCAGGTGCATTGATGGAGGTAAAAACAAAGAAGAGAACCAAATATTCAAGCCAAAGTTAACAAGAGAATTAAGAGACCCAAACTCTACCAATCTATACCTGAAGTGGGCCTGTTATACTTACAGACTGGGGGTTAAAAGTGATGGTATAGGATATACTCTGGGAACATTGGTGAAGGGTAGTTGACACTGGTGGTAGGATTGGCTCTGATCTATGCTGGCTCTGATCTATGTCTATGTCTGAAAATCAACTATGAAGAACTTTGTAAATCACAATTATTTCAATAAAATAAATTAAAATAAAATATTACTTGCTCATCAAAACTTAAAGGAATGGCATATGGAATATCAGAAAATAAACCAATAAATGTTAGTTTGTCATGGAAAAAATGAAAAGAATTTCTGATCATAAAAGCTGATTTTTGAAAAATACTAATGGTCTTATATAAAAGAAAAAGAAATTTAAAAGTAGTAATATAGTAAAATGTTTAAAATATGGCAGTGAATTATAGTATTATTACATTCTCTTAGAATAAAGATGAAATGCACTTGTTATGGATTTTAATTAAGATGGACCAGAGAGAGGATTTCTTGGGTTACAAATGGCCAGCCTTGTTAGATTCTTGGCACCACATATGGTCCCTTGAGCACTGAAATAAATAATCCCTAAGTAAAGAGACAAGAATATTTCTGAAGTACTGCCAAATGAGGGCCAAATATTAAATAAATAAAATATAATGGAAAGTTAGCTTAGAATGCTAGAGGTAAACTTCCACATGAAACCTAACCACTATTTACAAGGTATATAGGAAAGTACAAGAAGAGAAAGTCTAAGAAAAATAAAATAAAAATGGTAAAATGGCCAGAATCTCTATATAAAAATTTATAATAGCTTCTTTTAATGAGTTATTTTACCAGAAATCAATAGCCTGAACTCACAAATGATAAAGAACAGAATTACTGCATGGATTAAGAAACAAAGCCAACTGATATTTCTTCGAGATCATCTACTTCAGTGATAAAATAGAGTAAAAGGCTGGAGAACAGCCATATCATAAAATGGTAGCCTAAAAATGGCAGGTATAGTCATAGTTTTACCAGACAAAACATATTTCACACTCTAGAACCGAACAAGAGATATGGATGGGTTATACATGTTGTTTGAAAATCAATACACCAAGAAGACTTAATCCTCGTTATTATATAGATAACATACGTAGAAGTATTAAAATATATAAAGTAACCATGAACAGGACTTAAAAGAAACATCAACAGAAATATAATAGTAGTAGGTGAAATTTCCCATCATTGTACAGCTCATTGTACAATGATGTACAGAAAATCAACATAAAAACTACAGACTTAGATGAGAAATTTAAAGAGTTGAACTTAATAGTCTTATAGTCCTTTCTATTTACCTCTAAATAAAATACTCATTTTTTTTCATGCATGTAAACCATTCTTAGAGAACATACCTTAAGTCAAAAATCAAGTGTAAGCAAAATAAAAATTAAAATCATATCAGATATCTTTATAGATTATAGAGCTACAAAGGTAGAACTTAATTAAAAAAGTGATTTGAAACAAATAAAAACATTTGGAGATTAGAAAAACATATTCTTCTCTAATTATTGAGGACAGTCAAGTAATCAAGAAGGAAATAAAAATCATGAATAGAACAGTAAAGACATGAGCTCTTAGAACAGATGGTATACTGCAAATGAATATTTTGCAAAAGCAAAATTTTGTAGCAATACATTTTCATATTAGAAAATAAGAAAAATATCAAATAAAGATATATAACCTCTTTCTTGAGGAACAAGCAAAAGATGAGCAAATGAAGCCTATGGTTATCAGAAGAAATAAAGTTATAGACACTTAGTCAGAAATAAATGAAACTAACTAAAGATAATACAAAATAGCAATGAAGTCAAGAACTAATTATATGAAAGAATAAAGAGGATTGAAAAACCATTAGCAAGATTTAATTAAGAAAGAAAGAAACTCCAAATAATTAGGATAATAACTAAAAGATAAATTTCTATAGATATCAAAGAGATACAAGAATTGAGACTATATGAACAACTTGATACCAATAAGTTGAAGAAGATAGAAAAAAATGGGAAAATTTAAAATCATACAAATATGCAAGTGTGAACTAAAAAAGTAGGATTCAATCAAGACAATTGAAATTGTAAAAATATCTTTTTTCAAATAAAAATGTACTTTGATATGGTGGTGGGTATGACATGTTAATATTACCTCAAAGTATATAAATAAATATATATATAAATATATATAAATAAATATATATAAATAAAGTATATAAATATTTATATTGTGACCAATATTACTCAAATAAAATATAAAATAATAAGTGAAATATAAATATATTATAGCTTATATCTCAGGCATATGAAGATGCTTATGCTATATTAATATTTTTTTAAAAAGTAGGTAATGTTTAGTATGATATACATTTTTTGTTGGTTTTTTGTTTTGCTTTGTTTTTGTTGGGTCACACTCAGCGGCGCTCAGGGGTTACTCCTCTCTAGGCTCAGAAATCGCTCCTGGCAGGCTCGGGGGACCACATGAGATGCCGGGATTTGAACCACCATCCTTCTGCATGAAAGGCAAACGCCCTACCTCCATGCTATCTCTCCTGCCCCAGTATGTTATCCATTTTAAGAGTTTATATGTATTTTTTACATACTACAATATGTAAGAAATACTTGTGTTGCTGGTGAACTGAATGAAGTGGCGGAGATGAGAGGTAACAGCAAGGGGACAATGTGGTTATTATCTCAGCAAAGTTCATTTTTTTTATAGTTTTTATAAACTGCCTCCAAAATCTGTAGCTAGGATTATTTAGGGGGAAAGGTTAAAACTGCGGATGGTATATATATATATATATTAGCTTGACTTTGTTTCTATGATGGGGTTCTTTTCCTTTTAGGGAACTCGGCTTAAACTCTGGGACTAGACTTCTATGTATTTTTTTTTTTGTGGTTTTTGGGTCACACCCGGCAGTGCTCAGGGGTTATTCCTGGCTCCAGGCTCAGAAATTGCTCCTGGCAGGCACGGGGGACCATATGGGACACCAGGATTCGAACCGATGACCTCCTGCATGAAAGGCAAACACCTTACCTCCATGCTATCTCTCTGGCCCCGACTTCTATGTATTTAATGCTTTACAAGATATTATAATGGGCCCTGTATTTCAAAAATTCTCATGTCTTCGGGTTAATTTTCTTAAAGCTGTGTCTTTATGCATAAATATGCTACCATTTGCCCCCAATCTTTCTACCTATATGACATATACCAAAATATAGTTTTAGATGATTTCTTGACTTGTTTACTATAATTTGCAAAGTTAACTTTGCCTGCATTTTTATAATTAGGTACAATTTTTATATAAATCTACATATGCATATCCACATTCTTAATAATATCTATATGTTCTCTAGGAATAATGACGAAAATAAAACGTTTTGTTTGTTCTTGGAGGTATTATTTTTCTTAATGATACCTTATATATATTTTAATTATCTCATTTACCATGAAAAAGAAAAAGCTAAACCTAACCAAACAGCATGGATAAATTGTTAAGAGCTAAGTCAATAAGATTAATTCCTTCCTATTTGCAGTTATCGTTTTAAGTAAGACTAAGATTTAAATCTTAGATTATCATTGCCTAGAATTTAACCTTACTTGGCCATATGTGACTAAATTTAAGCCCATTTAATGAAAGGAAAGGATAAGCATCTGCAAAATTATTATTTTGTCAGGTATAGAAAGAACAGTTTCTTCTTCTGCATTATGTCTATTGTGGTTGAATTTAAATCTTAAATTTTATAGAGGCATTTCATATTAGATTGATCTTCTTTTTAATTTTATTTTATTGAAACAGTTGTGATCTACGAAGTCCTTCATAGTATAATTTCAGAGAATACAGCGAGTCAGGGACATTCCCACCACCAGTATCAATCTCCATTTATCTATGAACCCAGAGTAAATATTATACCACCACCCTTTGCCCCCAGGCTTGCCAATATAATAGGGTATTTAAATTTAGATTGTTAAAGATTCGGTCTCTTGATTCTATTGTCATTGACTTTGGTTTGGATATATAGTTCTGTTCTTATTTTTTCCTAAACAATGCATCCTAGACCACTTGTCCCCTGACCTCTAGTCTTTCTTTATTCCTTTCTTCTTAGCTTAATTGAAAAATTCAGAACTATGTGGTAAAACAAAGTAATTCTGTACCAAGGTTGCTCCCAAGGAGGGACCCACTATTTAAAATATAAGAAATAAAAAGAGAAAAGAAAAAGAAATAAAGGGTGTGTGTGGCAGATTTTGTTGTTGTTATTGTTTGCATAGGCACAGCAAAAGATGGGGAAAATAGAAAGGAAAAATCACGTTGAAACAGGGACAACCTACTCATATAGTATCCTGGTCTGGGCATATAAAGTTGTCTACCCCAAAAGTCTGTCTTTGTGGTCCCAGTAAAAGTTCTTCTCATTCACAGTTGTTGCAGTCAGATGTCAGTACTTATTTTACAGACCCTAGGTCGAAGTCAGGGTAACATGTAGCATCTTCTGGTTTGATCTCATCTAGGTGTGAAGAAGGGAACCCAGCCCTGAAAACAAATTTTGGCTGTTCTGGGAGAAACTCTCATTCACTGCTGGTGGGAATGCCATCTATTCCACCCTTTATGGAAAAACAGTAGAGTTTCCTCAAAAAAAATTGAGCTCTCATATGATCCAACTATACCACTCCTAGGATTATACCCTAGGAATACAAACACACAATTCAAAAATCTCTTTCTCACACCTATATTCATTGTAGTACTAATTACAATAGCCAGACTCTTAAAACAACCAAGATGCCCTTCAACAGATGAATGGCTAAAGAAACCATTGTACATATACACAATGGAATATTATGCAGCTGTCAGGAGTAAAGAAGTTATGAAATTTTCCTATACATGAATGGAAATGGAAACTATTATGCAGAGTGAAATAAATCAGAGGGAGACACACAGAATAGTCTCACTCATCTCTGGGTTTTAAGAAAAATAAAAGACATTATTGTAATAATACCCAGGAACAACAGAGATGAGGAACATAAGGACTGGCTCATGATATGAAGCTCACCACAAAGAATGATGAGTCCAGTTAGAGAAATAAATACACTGACAATTATCATGACAATGGTAATGAGTGAGACAAGTAGAATGCCTATCTTGAACATAGACAGGGAGTGGGACAGAGGGAGAAAGCACTGGAAATTGAGCTCCCATATGATCCAGATATGTTACTCCTAGGGATATACCCTAGGAACACAAAATCACAAAACAAAATGCCTTCTGCACACCTATATTCATTGCTGCACTATTTTACAATAGCCAGAATCTGGAAACAACCAAGATACCCAGAAACCAGATGAGTGGCTAAAGAAATGGTGGTGCATATACACAATGGAATACTATGTAGCTGTCAGGAAAAAAAATGAAGTCATGGAATTTTTCTATTACATAAATGGACACAAAACTGTTATTCTGAGTAAAATAAGTCAAAGGGGGAGAGAGAGACACAGAATAGGTTCACCCATCTATGTGTTTTAAGGAAACAAAAGACATTATTATAATGATACACAGAGACAATAGAGATGAGGGCTTGAAGGACCATGATGTGAAGCTTATTACAAAGAGTGATGAGTCCAGTTAGAGAAATCACTACACTGACAATGATCATGATAATGGTAGTGAGTGAGAGAAATAGAATTCCTGTCTCCAATACAGGCAGAGGTTTGGGGAGGACGGAGGTGAGTGGCATTGTTGGTAGGAAGGATGCACTGCTGAAGGGGTTATTTTTTTTTTTATAACTGAAACCCAATTACAAACATGTTTGTAATCATGGTGCTTAAATAAATATATTATTAAATAATTGAATCTTAACTGAATCTATACTTCTTTAGGTAAAGACTTCTTTCTACAACTTTCTTTTTCTCACTTATAATAGATTTCTTTGAAACTCACAATAAGCAATGTAGTCTGAAATGATCTCACAAACCTGTCAGAGAGCAAAACTGTCTTTTACTTATCAATTAATGTCAATATTAGTTAAATATTTTCCTGTTATTAATTTTAGAGATTTTCTACTAAGATAGTGGTAAATACTAATGAAATAATTTCAATTATGAAAAAAAATCTTCAAAATCTGAAACTATTTCTGGAGAAACAGCAGGTAAGACATTGCAATATATGTTGCCTGCCTGAGTTTAAACCCTAATAACACAGGAAGAATTACTGAGCACTGAGCACAGAGCCAGGAGTAATAATATTTATAAGGAATAAGTAATAATATTAGTAATCTTAATACTACTAAGTGTGACCCCAAACAAATGAAAAATAACAGATTTTATTTTTTTTTACCCTGTAACCCAATACATGGGCCATTTTTTAAAATAATATATTTAAGATAAACAGAATTTTAAGAGATCATGATTTGAAAGTTTTTCCTCTCCCAATTTTCATAAAAGTAGCTACAATTGAAATTCAAGAAGTACTTGAAAGATTTTAAAGATAGGTTTCAAATTTTAGAACTTGTCTATGAACTATTCCACTCTCTAATACCTAGGGTGGTAGGAAAAAAGTTATTTTCTGACATATGGTGACCCAGCATTTATTGACTTGGTGGACTTAGCTAGTCACCATTTTGTGCATTCTTAGAAAGACTATGAATCAATATTTGCTGTCCTCTTAATAAAGAACTATAATCCCTAGAGACCAGTACATTTTCATTCCTTCAGTACTTTCTTTGGATGCTGAAAAATAGTCAACAATCTGTATTTTGTCTATCAGACTTTCTCTCACAACTTTTTGCTTGTTCACTGAATCACAGGAGATAAAAGTGGCCTGAATCTTCATAATGGCTGTTTCATTCTAGTGAGAATATCTTCTTGTGGCCTTTGTTCTCTTCTGAGATTTCTGTTCTTATTGAGCCTTATTTATAAGCCTTATTTATACTAGCCTATCATTTTCTTTTGAGATATTAGCAACATTTTAGAACATTTGCACTTTGTCTAAGTTAACTAGATTTGAACTCTCTATCTGTCAATAAATAACTAAAAAAATACAAAGCAACAAAACAAAACAAAAAAGTGAATCTATTTATTTATTATTTATTTTATTTTTTATTTTTTTTTATTTTTTGGTCCATAGCCAGTGATGCTCAGGGGTTACTCCTGGCTGCATGCTCAGAAATCTCTCCTGGCTTGGGGGACCATATGGGATGCTGGGGGATTGAACCGTGGTCTATCCTAGACTAGCACTGGCAAGGCAGATGCCTTATTGCTTGCGCCACTGCTTCAGTCCCAGAAAGTGAATTCATTTATTTTTTTTATTTTTATTTTATTATTTTTCTAAGTGATGCAAGGTAATTTTTATTGAATGAAATTTACTTAGCTGTGGCGGAGGGTGAAGGAAAGGAATAGGTTTTCAAAGATAACATGAGCTTGAAAGCAAGCAAGCAAAGAGACATAAGAACAAGGAAATGAGAGAGATACACTTTCAATTGACAGCACAGACATGAAGTGCCAGTAGAACCCATCACTTAATATCACTGTCATCTTGCTAGTGTGAAAACAGTCACTTACTAGACTTTTATTTTATCCTCTATATAACTTAAAATCATTTCAGCTGAATTAACAGAAAAATGCACAGTGCTGGATGTAATTTTCCTCTTTCTCATGTAGACTAAATCTAAAGGTAAAATCTGATTTAGCAGTTGTGTGTGTGAGGCTATCTGGCAGGCAGAACCTTGCAGCTAACTTCTCTTTAAGAACAGAGTGTTTCCCTAATGATCCAAGATAGCCTACACATCATATGTATATTGAGTCAACTGCTTAGGATAGGATTAGAGAAGAGTGCTATCTTGTCTATTTTGAAAATTGTACTAGCAATATAACACAATGTCTCTCTCTATATATTTCATTTGACATAACTCAGTCATAGTACGTATCTAGCTATTAAGATTATTAAAATGCCGATTATAGAGTAAAGTGTATTATAGGCCATTTTAATATACTTATCTATATTTATAGACATATAATTCATATTTTAATGATATATAACACATGTAAACATGGAATTTCCTCAAATTTATTATATTATGCAAACTATATCTATAGCATTAAAAAGAACATTGTCAGTTCCAAAATTGAATTTTCTTTTTTTTTTTTCATTAAAATGTGGGGATATGTTTTTGGTGGCAACTGGTAACAGTGATGTCTGCTGCAAATCCAACCACACTAGACTAGTTATTTGCTGGATCTTTCATTTAAGCATCCATTTCTTCCTCCAAATGAATCTATGCAATTAATATTTTATAATTACACTTTTTGGACAGTGTCAATAATTGAACCCAGTGTCTCATATATGTAGATATGTCAAGTGGTCTACCATTGATCTTTAATACCTTCTGTGTTCTTTATTTGTGGGGCGTATTCCCAAGTGGTACCCAGGGCCACTCTCAACTATTTTCAGCCAACTAAGAGCATTGCTCAATTTAGGATCAGAGGAAGTAGAACTATTTGGTTTCCTGTAGCTAGGAACTACCAAGTCTATACTTAATGGTTCTTTACAGGGAATGTAGAAACTGGATTCAAATGCTGAATGCTTGTTTGGAAACATGTCCCCTGCATATTGACTGACACAGGAAAGATGTTCAATAAGTTTGAGCTGAGTAACTTAATGGACAAAAGAGTTAAATATTTTTCAAACATAAAATTTTGAATTAACTTATTTACATTTGAATTTAAAAATATATTTCATAAAGCATTTGGATTTATGTGTCATAGAGATAGCCCAGAATTTTATCCCAGCATCACATGGTCTCTTGAGCTCTTATAGCTATGGTCCAAAACAAATACAGAATCCAAAAATATTTGGATTAATATAGGAAGAAATGGTCAAAGATTATAACAACTTTGAATCAATGGCTGTTTCCTTGTTGTTGCTGAGTAACTTGTTACCATATTTCAGGCACAAAATGGTTCTATATCTTATCTCTTTAAATTTGGCTATTAAATTCAGTTATGTTAAAATTTGAGGCTCAGATGATTAGGTAATTGGCCCAAAGTTACCATATTTTCCTAAAATTTATATTCTATGTCACCATTTTGATCTAAAATTTTGAACTGTTTTTCTTGCTTTCTTTTTAATGAAGACTGGATCATGATCTAACCTTTTTGTGTAGTTTTTCCCACCTCTGAATTCTATTATTTCTCATATTAATGTCTTCTATATATAGTTTATATATCCCATTTTTACTTCTCTATTCATGCACACAGCACTTCTATGAATTAAGTTACTAATTCTTCAGGCCTCAGTTTAGATACTTCCTTTAAGTAAGTATTCTGAGTTTTCTGTGTCAATTTTTTTTCTGACTACATTTTCACCCTGAATTACAGGACTTCCCAATTTTATTCTGATGCTAGCTTTCTTGATAAACTAGAGGAGCATCCTGTTCTAGTCACTCTTTTATTTTTATTTTCACATAGATACTTAGCAATAGAGATTGGATGATTGAATAAATAGATGCAATAGTAGATATATGATATAAAGTCACTTCTTGACAATTTCAAAGATTAAAACCTAAGCATGTGATATGTAGTGTCACTATAGATCCTTTGTCATAAAGAAAAAGAACTGTCATAGCATTATAGAATACAAAACAGGCTTTATAGTCCCCAGATTAACATTTTACCCACCTGGTTTTGCCATAAATTACAACTTTCTCCCTCTGCTCTGAGACATATTTCTTCATATTAGATCTCAACACAGTTATTATAAGTTATCATTGGATGTAACTCTTATCATAATGCTTGCTTTCCATTGTATTGTTTTTACAAGTGTTCCTTTTGAGACATCGGAAATGTAATATTTTTTTGGTTAAACCCAGTTGGTGAGACTTGATGGGATACATCTCCATCAACCATCAGTTGCTTTATCATTCCAAATATAGGAAGGCTGGACATTTATGTGTATCCTGTGCAGAAACTCTCTAAAACACTTTCTTTCCAAATATCACTTGTACCTTGAGACATGATCCATCTTCAGTATTTTTTTGGCTTCTCTGAGCTGAGTAGGCTGGAGTTTGATTTGATGTTAGGGTAGGTGACTTCAATAAATAAAGGCAATTTTCCACTCTTATTGTTTCACCTCATCACAGCCCTGGCTCAGACGTGGTACAGGCCATTTGTTGTGGATGCAGAGCTGTGAGTTAGATGGCCTGAACAGTGTGATATACGTGCTGTATCTCAGCTTCTATAGGGCAGCTGTTACTCAGAGGATCAAGCTCAGGTAACAGAAGTGTGAATTATGAGTCCTCATCAACTTGGTCATGCTTTGTGGCCTGGGAAAAGCCAGAAGTTTTTTATGATTTGAGAGTGGACTTTTGCAGCCCAAGGAGCAATTAGCTAACATTTGAAATGGATACCCTATAAACATAGCCTGTCCTTGGGGATCCACTGTGATCGGTTAATGTGGGAAGTAAGGCCATAAGGGCATCTCCTACAACAAACACTTAGATTTTAGGAAATGACCTGCAATCAAGGGAGATAATATGATAAGCTAAGAAAGTATAAATTCTAATAAGAGTGGAGCATCAATACATATATGGTTGTCTTCACTACTATGTCAGAAAGTCAAAGAAATTCTACAGTTTGAAAACTAAAGATTAAAAGGAATAACGGTATTTATTCTGAAAGTCCAGGAGTTTATCTAACTTTGCAATGATCAGATCCAAATTATGTTTGTATAAAGGAAGACTTCCAAACGTTTAAGAAAGACGTGGTATGTTTCTCATGCTTAAATAAGAACCCTATTCACAACAAAATGAGACCTCTGTCCTTATTTGTGCATGATTATTTCTTCTCTAAACAATTTTAACTTAAGACTTGTGATTACATTCATTTAGAATAAAATTAAGCATTCACAGTGTTGTACAATTCTCATTTCTATTACCAAACTATTTTTTAAAGTAAGACTCTAAAACCATTAAAAAGGCAAACTTTGTTTTCTTCTTCCTCTTTTTCCTGTTATTTTTCTTCTTGTTCTTCTCTTTCCTCTTCTCATTCTTCTCCTTCCCTTTTCTCTTCTTCTATCAACTACCTCCTCCTCCTTTCCCTCCACTTCCTGTTCTACCTCCTCCTCTTATTATTATTATTTATTATTCATCATTATTATTTATTTTCTTCCCACAACAGTAGTGCTAAGTGCTTACTTCTGGCTCTGCAATCAGGAATTACTCTGGGCAGTTCTTAGTGTTATATAATTATAAGCAAAGCAAAGTTCTACCTTCTCTATAACCTCTGGAAATTATTGGTCTTCTGTTTCTATGGATATTATGAGCATTAAACAGTAAAATTAATTATATAATAAATGTGACCTCTTATGTATGATTTCCTCTCTGGTGCATAAGAACATTTTAAAATTAGATCTATAAAAAGACTATTTGACTCTAGAAATTTGGTTCACAGATTGTCACTTATTTGATAGAGAAACTAAAAACATGAAAAATAAAACCTTTAAGGCAAATTACTGTTATTCCTCACAAATAGAAATAAATTAAAGGATCTTCTGAGGGTCAAATAAATGGTAAAACAGGTAGAATTATTTATTTTTGGCCTACTTGGCTTTGATTCATGGTACTGCATATAATCCCCTGAGCTTTGCCTGAAATTTCTTCTGAGGACAGAGCCAGGAGTAAGAGCCCTGAGTACTGCTGGATGTGGCCTTCAAATATAAAAATGAACAAAAATTCATCCATTTACTTTCTGAGCCTAATCTTATACATCAGTTGTATTACCTCCCTTTACTTCACCTTATATCTGACTATCAAATATTTTCCCCAAATATTAAAGATTCCTGAATACTTGTATTTTTCTAATGCATCTTCATTAAAATAAAAAGGAAACACTCCATGACATTGAGACTAAAGGCATTTTCAAGGAGGAAACTGCACTTTCTAAACAAGTGGAAGCAGAGATAAACAGATGGGAATACATTTACTTGAGAAGCTTCTGCACCTCAAAAGAAATAGTGCCCAGGATGCAAGAGCCACCCACCCTGTGGGAGAAACTATTCACCCAACACCCAACAGATAAGGGGCTAAAATCCAAAATATACAGGGCACTCACAGAACTTTAGAAGAAAAAAGCATCTAATCCCATCAAAAAATGGGGAGAAGAAATGAACAGACACATTGATTAAAAAAAAAAAAGAAATACAAATGGCCAAAAGCACATGAAAAACTGCTCCTCATCACTGATCATCAGAGAGATGCAAATCAAAACAATGATGAGATAGCATCTCACACCACAGAGATTGGCACATGTCACAAAGAACGAGAACAATCAGTGCTGGCGGGGATGGGGAGAAAAAGGAACTCTTATCCACTGCTAGTGGGAATGCCGTCTAGTTCAACCTCTATGGAAAGCGATATGGAGATTACTCCAAAAACTTGAAATTGAGCTCCCATTCGACCCAGCTATTTCACTCCTAGGGATATACCCTAGGAACACAAGAATACAATACAAAAATCACTTCCTCACACCTTTATTTATTGCAGCACTATTCACAATAGCCAGGCTCTGGAAACAACCAAGATGCCCTTCAACAGATGAATGGCTAAAGAAAGTGTGTTCCATATACATAATGGAATATTATGCAGACGTCAGGAGAGATGAAGTCATGAAATTTTCCTATACATGGATTTACATGAATCTATCATGCTGAGTGAAATAAGTCAGAGGGAGAGAGAGAGACACACACAGAATGGTCTCACTCATCTATGGGTTTTAAGAAAAATAACAGTCACTTTTGCAACAATCTTCAGAGACAACGAGAGGAGGGCTGGAACTTCCAGCTCACTTCATGAAGCTCACCACAAAGAATGGTGAGTGCAGTTATAGAAATAACTACTGTTAACTATCATAACCATATGAATGAATGAGGGAACTGGAAAGCCGGTCTAGAGTACAGGCAGGGATGGGGTAGGATGGGAGGGAGATTTGGGACTTTGGTGGTGAGAATGTTGCACTGGTGAAGGGGAGTGTTCCTTACATGACTGAAACCTAATTAAAATTGTAATTGTAATTAATATATCTAAATAAAGATATTATAAATAAAAACAAAAAAGAAAACATCAGTGGATTTTTAAAAGTAAAAATCCAATTATAGGCTGCCTATAACAAATGCACATTAAATATAATGACACAGGATAAAAGGAAAAAGATAAAGATCCATACAATTTCAATAATAGAAAGCTGGAATAGTTAGATCTTTTGTTTTTAGGATAATGTGAATTAAATATATAATGTAGCACTATATACCCACTTGAGTTAGAATTTAAGGTACTGACCCTATCAAATTTTAGGGAGAATATGAGGGAGGTGGAGTATTTTATTTTGTTGGTAGGAATGTAAAATGGCACATCTTCTTTGGAAAAGAGTTTAGCAGGTTCTTAATAAATTAATCTCATACTTAAAAAAGTAAGATTATTGTTGTTTTCTTTTAAATAATTTTTATTGTGACCAAAGTGAATTACAATTCTTTTACAGTAATATTTAAGGTACGTAGTGATATTGAATCAGGGCCATTCCCACCACCAGTGTTATCCTCCCTTCACCCTTGTTCCCAGCATGTATCCCATACACTTTGCCCCCTGGACTACTAGTAGAATTGGTCCCTTCTGTATATAGCTTGCTGTAGATTGGGTATCTACCCTGATGTCCCTTACTTTGGATTTGATGTTTAAGTCTGATCATTTTTTTATTTCTACTCAATGTTTATATGATTATTTGGTCTTGGTACCACCATTTTCCTCCCCTCAATTTATGATGCAGAACAAGATTATGTGGGTTTTTTTTTTTTGAAAAAAAAAGAAAAAAGAAGAAAAAAAAGAAAACAAAGGAAAAAACCCAACCAATCAAACAAACAAATGAAAAAAAAACTGGGAGGAATTCGTCTAAAGGTTATAAATATCAAATTAGAAGAAAGGGCCAAAAGAAGAAAAACATAATAGACAAAAAATGCAAAAAACAAAAACATTCAAACAAAAATCAAAACAATAACAACAAAAGAAACAAAAATCAAACAAAAAACTGAAACTAACAACTATAAAAAAGCACTACAGCAATAAAGACTATAACCAAACAATAACCATGAGCATGAAATAAAGAGAAAAAATGTGCTGCTGCTTCTTTTCTTCTCCTTCTCCTTCTTCTTCTCCTTCTCCTTCTTCTTCTCCTTCTCCTTCTTCTCCTTCTTCTTCTTCTCCTCCTTCTCCTTCTCCTTCTTCTTCTCCTTCTCCTCCTCCTCCTCCTCCTCCTCCTCCTTCTTCTTCTTCTTCTTCTTCTTCTTCTTCTTCATCTTCTTCTTCATCATCATCATCTTCTTCTTCTTCTTCTTCTTCTTTTCCTCCTCCTCCTTCTCCTCCTTCTCCTCCTTCTCCTGTTTTTCCTCCTTCTCCTCTTTCTCCTCCTTCTCCTCCTTCTCCTCCTTTCTCTTCTTCTTTCTCCTTCTTCCCCTTCTCCTCCTCCTCTTCATCTTTCTCCTCCTCCTCTCCTCCTTTCCTCCTCTTTCTCCTTTTTCTTCTTCTCCTTTTCCTCCTCCTTCTCCTCATTCTCCTCCTCCTCTTTCTCCTTCTCCTTCTCTTCCTCCTTCTCCTCCTTCTTTCATTTTTTCATAGGCACAGTAAATATTGGGGAGATTATAAAGGGAATTCTCTTGGCCTAAGAGATACAGGCTTTCTCTGCTCTGGAAGTATATTGTCATGGGAATAACTACAGACTCCGTACATGCTCATTTTTCCAACCTCAGGTCTTTGTATGGAGCTTTCGTTCAGTTGTAGATGATCAAATCTAGTTACTTCTGTAACTAGAAGTATTGGTATTTGCACAGCTCATTTCATGAAGCCTAGGACAGAGTCTTTATTTACAGTCTAGAAGTTTTGTTCCATCACTGTTGTTGTAAATCAGTCTTCTGTAATTAGTGGTCTTGGTTTTTGCTCAGATCTTAGAACAAAGCCTAGGATAGTCTTTCATTATGTTTCCAGAAGTTCTGCTCAGTTACAGTCGTCACAGTCAGACCTCCGGAATTAGAGATCTTGGTTATTGTAAAAATCCTAGGCCAACGCCTAGGCTAGGGTCTTTCTTGTTGGTCGCAGGATAAGTTCTGCCCAGTCATGGTTGTCTAAGTCAGTCTTCTGTAGTTAGCAATCTTGGTTTTTTCACAGATCAAAGGATGAAGTTTCTTCTGATTTCATCTTGCCATTAGGTGATGAGACAGGACAAACTGCTCTTAGCTCAAGTTATTGCCATTTCCTTGTTGTCAGGATGTCATATCAAAACTGGTGCAAGATGGTAATAGAGCAGCATTAAGATTATTGTTTATAACACAAATATGAATAACTTTGTAAATACTGGTGTTTTAATTTTAAAAAATGATGCCAAATAATTACATAACATTAAAAAAGTATTATTTTCTTTCTGTATCATCAAAACAACACATTTTGGTGGGTAACATCAGCAGTATTTAGGGCTTATTCTTGTTTCTGTGTCTAGAGATTACTTCTGCAATGATCCCTCAGGGGAACATATGTGTTTTGTGGAATTGAACCTGGCCATTCATATGCAAGGAAAGTGCCATAGTCACTATACATCTATGTTAACCCCCAATAACCTTATTTATATACTTTCATTTTAATATAGACTTCTGCTGCTATCACACATTTTAAACAGAAGTTTGGGGTATTTTTAAAATATACATCTATGAAAATATATTAAAAATTAATTGATGACTTCAAAATAAAGTTGACTTGTGCAACTTGTCCAGCATATAACTCTAATATTATTCATCTCAACTTAGTATTTACACACTTGTTCTGATTTATATATCCCAGCATTTTATCTCAGATTTTGTATAGCTATTTTTTAAAAATGATTTTACTCAATCTCCCAATTATTTATGTTCTAGTACTTTTTAAATCAATTTTTATTACTTTTTTTTGCACCATGCTTTACAAACTTGTTGGATTTCTAAAATTAATAAATTAATTGATGAATTGATTTTAATTTAAACACCACAGTTAAAAGGTTGTTCATACTACAGGTTTTTTTTTCACAGGTAAAAGTTATTCATGATTGAGTTAGAATAATATATTTGACAAACTTTATCAGTGGGCATTTACACCACTAACATCAACAGTTTCCCTCTCACCCTCCCTGATGCCTTCTTTTCTCTCAACTACCCTCTCCCACTTGCCTCTGAGGCCAGTATTTTAATTCATTCTTGCTTTCTATTTTTATTGTTTAACATTGTGGTTTGCACTACTCCTAATGAAGGAATATCATGAATGCCCTTTTTATATTAGACTCTAACTTTACTCTCCACTCTTCGTGGCAAGCTTCCTACCATATTGGACTGGTCCTACTCATACTCATCTCTATTGTCTTTGGGTATCATTCCCATACTGTCTTTTTTATTTTTCATATATTTCACAGGTGAGTGAAATTATTTTATGTTTATCCCTTTCCCTCTGACTCTTTTCATTCCGCACAATACTCTCTGTGTCCATCCATATATAAGAAAATTTATGACTTTATTTTTCCTAAAAGCTACATAGTGTTTCATTGTGTAGTTATACCACAGTGTCTTTAGTCCATTACCTGTTGTCAGGCAGGTTTGCTTCCAGATTCTGGCTATTGTAAATAGTGCTGTAATGAACATAGGCATACAGAGAACATTTTTGTAATGTGTTTTTGTGTTGTTAGAGTATATCCCTAAGTGTGGTATAGCTGGATCATAAGGAAGCTCAATTTCCAGTTTTTTAAGGAATCTCCATATTGTTTTCCAGAAAGGCTGGACTGGACAGCATTCCCACCAGCAGTAAATGAGAGTTCCTTTCTCACCACATCCTCTCCAGCACTGGATGTTCTTGTTCTTTGTAATGTGTTCCATTCTCTGTTTCATTCCTCTGCTACTCTATTTCCTGAACAGTATAAAATGTGAAAGTAGGTATTACAGATAATTTATTATTGTTTTCCCACTGCTTAATACAAGACATATCTTTCTTTATTGGTAGGCCATAAAATATTGGAAAATCTTAGTTAACTGATTTTAAAATGTCAAAAATTAAGTGTTTGCTATATAGGGACATATTACATATGGTTCTTGATAAACTGAAGTAGTGTTACCAGGGGTTACAAAGAAGAAATATTAAGAAAGTTCCTACTCAGTTGTGCTGGGAGAAGCAGAATATGAGCCATAATAATTGTATTCATAATTCATAATAATGTAATTTCATAATTTTCATTCCAAGACTATAATCTCCCAAAGTTTGGTACTGCAGATATATTCTTCTTGCTAAAAAATTGTAAGACTTAGATAAATTTAGTCACATGCTGAACTGGCTTCTTGACATCAGTTGATGAAATGGAGAGAATGGAATGTCATATCCCTGAAGGAAAATTCACCCAATAAAACCTATCTTATGCCAGAAAATGCTGGCAATGAAATAAGTCCTTATGTCTCTCTGGTCACTGAAACAACCACTGGTCCTTGAGTTTGGGTTTGGAAGACTGCCTTAAAGTACTGAAACTGATTTTACTCATTCTCCCAAAAGAATCAAACATTTGTTAATTTTTTTTTTAGAATTTTGGGGGAGCAGAGGGTCAGAACAGGTGGTGTTCAGGGTTTACTCTTGGTTCTGCACTCAAGAGCATTTCTTGTAGTTTCAGGAAAATGCATAGAGGGTGTTGAGGATCAAAATGTTTGGTCACATGTGAGGCAAGAAAATTCCTAGGTGTACTGTCACTCCATCCCTTTTTTAAAATTTTTACCATACTTCAAACACATTTGGCTACTCTCACAGTTTACTAATATAGCACATTGTACAGATGACTACTATGGCATTATCGCTCTGATGTATAATTATTTAGGAATATAACTGTCTCATTTTGAGGAAAGAGAATGCCTCTGAAGCTCTCCTCCCTATCTTTTGTGTGCAGCACAGAGCACTATATGAATTAAGTATTTAAATGGACTACTTTAATAGCATCAAATAGCTAGCTATTTCATAAGAGTAAAATTATATCTAATTCTTTTTTCTCTAGTACCACTACGGTTTTATAGAGTCTCTTAATTATTGTTATTTTATTATATAAATTAATAAATTTTGCTTGCTTCATGGGCATAACAAAGCTACTAATAAGACTATATTTCAAATTGTGAAAGTTTGGCAAGAATTGACAAAATGAGTATGTGAGACTTACATGGTGCTTCTGTATCAGACACATACTGGGAATCATGGACATGTTTCTTATGTGCTTTTTATATTTTAAAAGACTATTTGGAAATTTTCATGTGTGTAAAATATTATCCTATCATAGGTTGAATTTTTATTTAGACTTATAGAAATGGTTTTATATAAAATCAGTATCATCTGCCCTAGCAGAGACAAGATCAAAACTGAATGTGTCTTCTTGACCATCACCAGACCTTGGAACCCAGGCATTCAGGAAATTGTGTCTCTTGGTAAAGATTATTTCATCATGACCCATTTTCCTGAAGAAAAAAAATAGAATGGGACTCCACACTGAGATCCCTACTGGAAAAATTATAATTCTATTTTCCCCAAAGGGAATCTTAAACTCAGAAAAATCTTTTGCCCAATTTGTCCTTTGGAAGATCTTCCAGCAGTTTTATTCTTTGTACTTTTTGAGCTGTGTCCTTTTCTCTAACAACTGTTTTTGGAGTAAGCAACGAGTAAATAAAGGTAGATAGTAAAAGAGAGCAGTGATCTATAAAGAGGAATGAGGACTGTTAAGATAAAACAGGAATTTAGGCAGAATGAATGTGGCCCAGAGAAAATGGATGTGGTTCTGAAATCCCCTGAGTAACACTGAGGTGACCTTTGTAACTAGGAAAACCTAGTTCCCTCATACTGTAGTATATAGATATCATACATATCATGTAATATAAATAAATAAGTAAATAAGACAATAACTAAGATAACTTCTGGACCAAAGTCCTAGCAAAGAAAAAAGTACTAGCAAAGAAAACTGAACACAATAAAGTTATATGACCTTGAAAAAAGTGAACTTTCAACCAATTCAGAAATATTTCCTAATAATTAACTATAAACTCTGAATCAGTAACAGGAATTCAGTATTTTATTCATATAAGCAAGGGCATTTTTATAAGATGGGTCACAAGGAATCTATTTCAATTTCTTTGAGTTACACTTTACCTAATGGGCCCATTGAATTTGCTTAGTTTTAGGAACATTTTGGGACTTTTGGATTAGCTATAGTTCTTGGTTGTGATTATGACTAGTATTCTTACCAAGGACTGAGGTAGAATGTTACTGACTAAATGTTTTGCAGTTCACATACACAAATTCATAAGTTGAAATTCTAAACATTTGTCACATTGTGACAAAGTGATTCAGAGTTTTCTACCAAAGACCAAGTCTCAGTTTCTGTACCTTTTGATATTTGCTTTTCCCCTATTATTTTTTCTTTATGTCCTGCATATGAGAGAGAGCATTATTTACCTACCCTGGTCCTAATTTCACTCAGCATGATATTCTCCATATTCATCCACAATGCAGTGAATTGCGTGGTATGATCTTTTCTGAAATCTCTTGTATATCTGTATCAAGTTCTTGGAAACTTGGTTTGTTTCTAGATTTTACTTATTGTGAGCAGTGCTACAATGAACTAGGTGCCCAAGCATCTTTTCTGAAGATAGCTTTGGGGCCCAGAGGGTAGTTATCAAGAAGTTTGGTCATATTGAAACCCAATTCCTAGATTTCTAATAAGTGTTTACATTGATTTCCATAAAGACTGAACCAATTGACATTCCCAGTAGTAGTGAATAAGGGTCCCCCTTTTCTCACACATATGCCAACAGTGTTTGCTTTTGTTAGGCTAAGTATGCCAATCTGTTTTTTTTTTGTTGTTGTTTGTTTGTTTGTTTTTGGTTTTTGGGCCACACCCGTTTGATGCTCAGGGGTTACTCCTGGCTATGCACTCAAAAATCGCTCCTGGCCTGGGGGAACCATATGGGACTTCAGGGGATCAAACCACTGTCCGTCCTACGCTAGCTGCAAGGCAGACACCTTACCTCTAGCGCCACCTCTCCGACCCCTATTAATAATTTTTATTTTGACCAAAGTGGATTACAAATCATTCACAATAGTATTGTAGGTACATAGTGACAATGAATCAGGGGCATTGTGGGTTTTTTTTTTTAATATACCAACCTTATAAGTGCAAGTTGATATCTCATTGTTGTATTTTGCATTACCCTTATGATATCTTTTGTAGAGTACTTTTTATGTATATGTGGCCATCAATATGTCTTCTTTGAGGTGGTTTCTATTCATCATTTCTCCCCCATTTTATTCCCTTGTATTTCTTTGAGTGCTTTATATACATTAGTGGGTGACTATTCTCTCCTCATCTGAGAGGCGTCTTTTTCATTCTCCAAATCATTTACTTTGAGAGTCAAGAGCCTGTTCATTTATTGTAGTACTATTTATTTATCTTTGCTTACATTTGCTTGGCCAAAGGCATTGGATTACTGAAAATATGTGAATTTTTTTGTTTTCCTCAAAATTATATATGAATTCTTATCTCTAGTTTTTTTTCTTTTGTTGTTGTTATTGTTGGTGTTTGTTTGTTTTTGAATCACACCTAGACATTTTCAGGACTTAGTCCTGCCTCTGTTTTCAGGATCACTTCTAGTGGGTTTAGTTAGCGGGGAGTGTCAGGAATCAAAACTGGGTTGGCTGTGTGCACAGCAAGCATCCCACCCACTGTACTATCTTCTGGCCCTCAAATTTTTAATTCATTTTGTTTTGACTGTTGTGCATGGTTTGAAAGGATTCTGATTTTATTTTACTTTGATGTATCTAACCAGTTTTCTGAACTTCAGTTTTTGAAGAGTATTCACTCTTTATCCAAGAATAATGTTTTACTTGAAAGAAAGATAAAATACATAACTATAAATAGCAGAAAAAAATGTCTTAGGTGGGTTAATAATGTTTTCAAAGCCCACAAAAATTCTTATATTTTTTATATTCTAATAATATAAATAGAAACAATATACTTTTGAGCACACATGTGTCCTTTTCCTCCCTATTCTATATTCTCCCCTATAAAATATTTATGTTTTAGTTTAGTTTAGTTGACATCAATATAAATATTTTTGTGGTTTGGGGATATAATGGTATTCAGTATGAATTCAATGAATAACTCTTCATTATAGCCTATAAGGACCTTTTCTTTCATTTTTCCACCTTCTTCAACAAGTATTGTTGTCAGGTATTTATTTGTTTTCATTGGATATTGTCTATTTCCTGGCCTCTTTTTTGTATACTAACATTGGGTAATATTATATTATATTTGTATATATCTTTCACACTTATGCTACATTAAATGACACTCTTAAATTCCATTATTTTTCAGAAAAACATATTTTTATAGCTCACTAATCATTCACTATGTATATATACTACAATCTATTTATTCACACATTTGTCAGTTAACACTTGGATTGCTCCTATATATTGGCTTACTAAATAATTCTGATATTAAAAAGGATTAACATATATTCTTGTATTTATTATGATAAACACTGGAAAATAGAATTCCTGGATCATATTACAGTTCTGTTTTTAATTTTTTGAGAAATCTGAATGCTACTATCTAACACTAGAAGTTAATCTGGTTTACTTGACCTTCAATTTACAGATCAAAATTTCTTTTTTATAGTATTGTGAATTTACATTAGGGTGTATGCAAATCAACCATTAACTACTTATTGATTTAGTCTTTCACATAACAACCATTTATAAATCATCTCCTGGTATTAAGGCTTGTATTAGTTATGCTAGTAAACTAAAACACATAAATTGCTAAAATATTATGGATTGCACAAAGCATGCAATTATGTTATCGCTGTAATAGAAGTAGAATATATTGTATAAAACAACTATTAGCTCTGCCTTAGGATGGTGATTTTTGAATCCTCAAAATGTATTAGTAGTATCCTAAAACTAATTTATATAAGTTTCCCAGATGTGTGACCTTGTTTATGCTATTCTTTATTTTTGTGAAGGAACACTCCCTTTTAATTAAATTTGCTTTGAGAATATAAATGAGCTTTATATAGATGAGAAGTGACAGGAAGACACTTGAAAGAGTTTGCTTGATGTGCAACATACTAAACAATGAACAAGAACACAAAATAGTCATGGCCCTCCAAAACTTGTCATTTGTAAAGCAAATTTCTAGGGTTTTGTCTTTCGCTCACACACCTAGCCTTGTATAAGACTGCACCTGCACCTGTTTCCTCAGGTGTAAAATTAAGAGGCAGCATGAAATGAACTCAGTGTGTGAACAACTAACTTATTATTCCACAATTCTTACATTCTCTGCAGCACTTAATCACTATGTCCTCAGTGAAGTCAATGACTGTTTAGTTTGAGAAAATAAAATGCATGGAAATCTCATTCTGCTATGAATTCAGATACTAAAAAATACCACCTCATGAAGAAGAATTTGTCAGATTGGATGCATTCATTGGAAAGTAAGAGAACTCAGAGGAAATAAGGAAGAAGGAATGTTAAATGCCCATTTCTAAACTTATTATATACTTGTGCTTAGACTTAAACTTATATAATACTTATATATACTTATACTTATGCCTGAGATCATTAGTTCATGTTTATGATTTATTTCCTATATAGTGTAAGTTATTTTCCATCCCACACATATATGCAAAGATAACATTATCATATTACTTTTACCTAATCCATTTTCTACCACGTTTAAAATTTGATTACTTCTCTCTTTATTAATTTGCAACTACCATAAGTTGTTGATAATTGTTAGAGACATAGTTATAATTCTTGATCTGGATATTATGTATATTCTCTTTATCTCAAGTCTTGCATGCAAAGTATATCATTTATTTTTCCCAACAATTGCATATTAGAGGATAGGTAGGGGTTATTATTTATTTCATAGGTATATTTATAGATTACTGGTGATTTAACTCACCCGAAAGGCATAATTTTTCTTTAATTGTTTTCATAACATTTAAATAACACTTAAATACATAAAAACACTCAAGGCAAAAGAAAGCCACAGAGCAAGTGAAGACATTTATATTATATAGCAAATATAACAAAGGAATCTGACATAAATACCTTCTAAAATTTGTGGATTAATATATTAAAATAGAATATTAAAATATGGTCAAAAAATATAAATAGAAACTTCATGAGGACTGTATTTGAAAAAACATTATAAGTTGATGAAAGGTAGCTCAGATTCATTAGTCATCAGAAAAATTAAAATGGAGATAATTTAATATCAATTTACATACACCTGAAAAGTTCAGCAAAAAGAAACTATCATTTCAAAAAGTAATTTTGTAAGAATGAACAAAATCAATAATAATAATTAATATATATAGTAGTGGAATGTTGAGCATTATACTTTGCTAGTGGAAATGTACAGTCTCAACACTTTGGAAAATTGACAATATGAGACAGTTACTTTCATACCATATGCTTTGATGTATTTATTGCTAAATTGCAAAATAAAGGTATAAATATGTTGTCAAAATCATGTCCGAGAATATTTTATAGCAAAACTATTTGATCAAGTTGGAAAAACATAAATAATTCTTCACAGAAAATGGAAAACAACTGTGATACATAGTCAACATAAATAATCCTTCACAGAAGAATGGAAAACAAACTGTGGTACATAGTCATGTGACAATGCATTGGTCAATAGATACCATATATGAGAGTGGTCTACTGCTTATAAGAGCAAGTCATGGATAAGGTGATTCTCTCCCAAGATACCTTTACATAGTATTGTGCCAATAAAATGGAGAAGTAGTATTTGGAGAAACACATATAATGTTCACACGATAATAAAATTGCCTAATATGTATTTTCTAAAAGCATGAAACCATTGCAAAACAAGGAAATACAGAATTCTCACAACAGAATGTTGTATTGAAATAGAAAAATAACAAGCCCAACTACAACTAACAACATTAATTTATCTTATAAATCAGGAATTCAATAAAGAACTACTGAGGGGAAAAAGTCCCTGTGATAGTAATATTGGTGTTAGAAACTATGACAGTAGTCACCTTTTGATTGTGGTAACTGGAAGAGTAGACAGACAATATATTCTGGATTTTGAAAATGTTTAACTTCATGGAATCCATGTTGTTTAAAAATGTATGAATATTTTATGAAAATCTAATTTGTAACTTTTGTATTTAAGTACATTTCTTTTAATTCTGATATACTTCAATAAATTTTTACTAAGTCCAAAATGTTAGAAACTAGAAATGTGGCATACATTTATGTATGCCAAGAAGCCGGAGAACTTATGAATGACTGCCAAGAAATTTGGGTGTAGCTTATTCAAGAAAGTACAAGAGGAAATGAAAAGACACATTAGACTGTGAAGAGAGCATTGGCCACCTGCCCAAAAGGAGACAAAAGTTCCATGTGTATAAAATCATTGTTGAGAGACCACCAGGTCAAAGCTGGAATTGCAATCAAAGATTTTTTTTTTTATTCTATAGCTCATTCTCCTTTAACTATACTTTCTTAGCAGGTAATATTTTACTTTAGTTCATAACAAAGAGGAACAGGAAAAGCAGAAAGAATTAAAAGAGTAATGTCGCTGATTCTTTGTCACTATGCACCTACAATACTACTGTGAATGATTTGTATTCCACTTTGGTCAAACTGAAAATTATTAATAGGGGCCAGAGAGGTGGCGGTAGAGGTAAGGTGTCTGCCTTGCAAGCACTAGCCAAGGAAAGACCATGGTTGGATCCCCCAGCGTCCCATATGGTCCCCTCAAGCCAGGGGCAATTTCTGAGCACTTAGCCAGGAGTAACCCCTGAGCATCAAATGGGTGTGACCCAAAAACAAAAAACAAACAAAAAATTATTAATAAAAAAAGATTGGCATTGGCTATTTAGATATAAAAGAAGTGTATAATTATATTTATACTTATCAATACTCTTTAATAGCCATATTATAAACTTTTATACTTAAATAAGTTTTAAATCTAGATAAATGAACATTTTGTATGATATAAATGTACATAAATATTATTATATGACTAAAAAAAGAGTAATGTCATCAAGAAATAATTTAAAGTATTTCTTTACAGTCTATATAGGCGTTGTCTATGTCTGTATCTATATGAATATATATGCTTACATAAATTCTATGAGAAAGTAAATTTTATGTATTTTATCAACTGCTTTCTGGCCAAATCAGTTCAACTGAAGATTCATGTATGAATGAATAATTACATGAATAAAATCAAGGGAAAGGACAGATTTGAGTATGAATGATATTATACACTATTAAATGACCGTCTTCTCTGACAGACTTTGCCTTTTATATTATAAATTACTAAGAATGCTCCCCAGATATTCCACAGATATATAGGCAAAACACTTTGTCTACAAATGTAGAGATCTCAATAGCCTTAACTGCAGTCTACACAGAAGCAATGCTGATCTCAGTCTTGGCATGTCTCCTGTTTAAACATACTTCCCAGAAATATTAGGCAAATTGCCATAGCAAGAAAAAGATTTACATCAGAATTTGAGTAGGGTAATCTTTGGAGGGTGAAGAGGAAGGAGAGGGTGAGTTGTTAAAAGTGGCCAGAGTGAGGCTTTTCATGGATGCTACAACTGATCATTATTTCCCTAATTCTGTGTAAGGACAAAGCAGTCATTATTACTCTTTGGCTCACCATTACCTCCACAACTCTGTTCTGAAATCCATTGACTGCCTGAAGATTCCTTTGGGGATACCAAATAAGTTAGGCTCTGATGCTAAAGAATTTTACTCTTTAACTGGTGTTCTTGATGGCTTGCCATAATTAAATGATTTCCTTCTATTAATTATAAATGGTCTTTAGTATTCCCCTTAGTTCATAGAATGATATTGAAATAACCTCAGAAAATATAAATAAAATTCTTTCCATTGCAAGAATTTCGTATCATAAAAATCATTGCCTATTTTATCATATTTTCTCATACTGGAAACAGTTGTTTGAAACTTAAAGTTCAATTCTTTTTTATTGTATACAACATTGTAATAAATTTTATCTTATTTTGGTTATGGATCACAACTAGCAGTATTCAGGGTTTACTCCTGGTTTTGAGCTCACTCCTGCTAGTCTTAGGGTACCATATGAGATGCCAGAGATTAAACTCTGATCACTTGCATTGAAAGTGGCCTATTACTGTACTAACATGTCAGCCCAGAGTTATGAATATTTTTAAAGTGGAAGTATTATATTAACACCAACCTGTACCACTATATTGATGTAATAATATTGATGTAAGTTAATCATATAAATCTTTATGATTTGTTCATAATCTTGTAATCTCACTTGTAGACAAATTCTAGTCAATCAGATCTAAGAAAATTATTTGTCCTAAAGTATTTTTGAAAAGAAATTTGACTTCTGATAAAGAGATGCACACACATTTCAAAGCCCTTTCTCATTGTTGCCTTGAATGAATATGATAGCTGTCATTTTTTCACCATGACATTCATGGCAAAAACCCTATAAACATTGCTAATTTATTAAATCAAAACATATAACTTACTTTTAGATAAATTGTTGTATACTAAAAGCTTAAGTCTTTAGATTAAGTAATTTGATTTTTGCAAATACTGGTATATATTCATTATGCTGTACCAGTGGTCGGCAACCTTTCTTTTCTTTCTTTTTTTATTAATATCTTTATTTAAACATCTTGATTATAAATATGATTGTGGTTGGGTATCAGTCATGTAAAGAATACACCCCTTCACCAGTGCAACATTCCCACCACCAATGTCCCAAATCTCCCTCCTCCCACCCCTGCCTATACTCTAGACATGCTTTTCAGTTCCCTCATTCATTCACATGGTTATGGTAGTTCTCAGTGTAGTTATTTATATAACTGCACTCACCACTCTTTGTGGTGAGCTTCATGAAGTGAGCTGGAAGTTCCAGCCCTCCTCTCATTGTCTCTGAGGATTGTTGCAAAAGTGACTATTATTTTTCTTAAAACCCATAGATGAGTGAGACTATTCTGCGTCTATCTCTCTCCTTCTGACTTATTTCACTCAGCATGATAGATTCCATGTACATCCATGTATAGGAAAATTTCATGACTTCATCTCTCCTGATGGCTGCATAATATTCCATTGTGTATATGTACCACGGTTTCTTTAGCCATTCATCTGTTGAAGGGCATCTTTTTATTCAACTGAGCCAAATCTCGCTAAACCCACGATTGAAATTTATTTTGAGAGCCTCACAGGGCACGAATGACAGAAGCTAGAAGCAGAGTTTTGACTCCTGGAGCAGCTGCCAGGCACACAGAAGAGCCAAATTAAAAGTGTAAAGAGCCACATGTGGCTGGCGAGCCACAGGTTGCCGACCACTGTTCTGTCCAATGATCAGATTGGTGGATATGTCCCTGGGCTAAGTGTTAACATCTTACAAAGCCACTCTGTTCAATGAGCACCCTTGGGATCCTTAGTCATTGCTACAGAACATTTACTATCTCTTAGCTTGGTGTAAATATGTGGACAACAATACAGTTCTGCTGATGGTTAGGACCCTCAGACATTAGGTAAACTTCATCTCTATCTCAGAACTCAGTTTAGCTTTGATGCCATTGATTTTGTTGTCAGTATGGTCATCACTTTTTGTTCATCTATCATGGGATTGAATGTAATTCCCAAGTCCTTTGGGAAGATGAGTTACTCAAAGAAGCAAAATGGATTGTTATTGTTGTCATTGGTGGTGCTGGTGGTGTTGGTGGTGGTGATGGTGGTTTTGGCCACCCTCAGTGTTGCTCCGGGTTGATTCTTGCTTCTGCTCTCACGGATTATTCTCCTTAAGTCTGAGGGAACCTAGTTCAGCCAATTCCAAAGCAAATGACTGTCTTCTGTACTAGCACCCTAGCTCGTATAGACATGCACTCTTTCAAATTTTATTTCCAGAACCATCCAGCTACATTGTCTTTGAATTTATTTAGCTATTTGCCTTTGAAGAGCATAATTCAACTCATTTTCATGTTAGGAATTGGTTGATTGTTTGGGGTTGATGTGTCTAGATAGGCTCAGGACATACTCTTGCTTCTTTGCTGGGGGTATCACTCTTGGCATTGTTCAGGGCACCATATGTGCACTTCAGGGGGTCAAATGTGGAGTTGAGGATTGAACTGGGGTTAGCAAATTTCAAAATAAGCACCGCATTTCTGTATTATTTTGTCAGATTCCTATGGATTGCTTTGTAATGTTCATTAAAATAGACATACTTCTTGAAGTATGATAAACACTATTCATTTTGAAGGCCAATATTACAAAACAGTCCCTTGTGTCTCCTAACTTTTGTATTCAATATGCTCTTCTGCAACATATCAGTAGCGCATATTTTAAGGAACCCCATTCTAAAGATCTAGCCAACCCAAAATTTAGAGGCATTCACACTTTCTATTTCAAGGTGCCTGTTTGCCACATTCATTTGTGTGGCATTTCTAAGTCATGCAATGAAGCGTTTATGGGAAGAGCCTAACTGATTTCCTAGGAAGACACGGGCCAGAGGCCTTTTCAAACCAGAGAGGCACAGAAGCTCTGTTGCCCTGCTGGTGTGGGAGCTCATTTCCAGCCCTGTGCTCAGTGCAGAAGCCAGCCCATACTCTCATTATCGGTGCTTTCAGTAAAATCCCAATTGGACCCTCTATTTTCTTTCTGCACCATTGGCTCACTAGATGAGTGCAGGGTATGTGCCTCATGAGGAGGAAAGGACCTGAGCATTGGTAGCCTCTGAGAATACTTGAAGAAGAGAATTAAAATTTCCCTAGGTGTTCTGCTTTGGTTGAAGGCACAAGCATACATAAAGCAAGGTAGATTTTAGAAGTGCTTTATTTTATTATTGAAATGATTACTTTAATAATAGTTTATAATTTAATAATTTTAGAATATTATTGATAACTTGATTTATTTTAGAAACAGAAGACTGTTTGAAAAGGTAAAATTATAATAATTATTTTCTTTAAGTTGTAAAATAACTCAATAAATTCACTCAGGGAATCAGGTTCGAATCCCGGTATGCCATATGGTTCCCCGAGCCTGCAAGAGCGTTTTTTAGGCATATAGCCAGGAGTAACACTGAGCACTGCCTGGTGTGACCCAGAAACTGAAAAAAAAATAATGTAGGCAAAGACGCTACCAATGCGGTAAATGATTACCCTGTCTCATTCTGTAGAGGGAGCATAGGCAAATGAAAAGAGAAATGGCTCCCAAAAGTAAAAATAGAGGCCCAGAGATAGTACAATGGATAAGGCACTTCCTTCCAAAAGCAAAATAGAGAACAAGAGATAGTACACTGGTTATGGCATTTCCTTCCATGCAACTAACCAAAGTTTGGTCCCTAGAGCCACACCAAGAGTCCATCCTAAGTGCATAGTCAGCACTGAATATTGCTAGCTTTGGCCTCAAGTCCAAAAAAAACCAAACCCAACAAAGATCATAAAAACAAATGCGAACAACAAAGGAAAAGAGACTCAAATAGACCTTGAACAAAAGGAAAAAACGGAAAAGGAATACTAGGCCCAGATCCATCCAAAGCACATGGAATAGAGAATGATGGTTGACAGCAAAACTTCTGGACACTGGATTCCCAAAAATAGGGATTCCTGACAATGGCCTTTGGATCAGAGGGTGTCAGGGACCGACTCAGCATATTCTAGTTAGAAGGCATCTGCTCTCCCACTAAGCTGTGTCTCCGGAACTTGTAGACCATTCTCTTCCTTGCTATCTGATGTAGGGAACTCTCCTCACACCTACTGGAAAACTTGCAGGCCCCAAACTCACCCCTCCAGCTTATTGTCCACAAGCCAGTGGCTCCACCATGTAGAACCAAGAGCCAAGGTAGCTTCCCCACTCCAGGCCGCCTGAGGAGCCTTTGTTGGCATTAACCAAGCCACCCCCAAGGGGAGGAAAAAGCCAAACTCGGAGGCAATAGAAAACAAAAACATTTTATTCCATCTCCAGTTGGTCCTATAAAGCGTCCATCATTTTGGACAGGGCCACTTCCTTTGCCATCGAGGCAGTGCTGTATCCATCCGTCGTTGACACCTCCTTGAAGATGCTACCGCCGATGCCACCGCCAATGCTGCTGCTGCTGCTGCTAGTGGTGCTGTATCCAACCACTGTTGACACATCCTTGAAGATGTCACGGCCGATGTCACTGCTGCTGCTGCTGCTGCTGCTGCCGCCAGTGGTGCTGTATTCAACCTCTGTTGACACTTCCTTGAAGATGCCTCCACCGATGCCACTGCCAATGCTGCTACTGCTGCTGCTGCTAGTGGTGCTGTATCCAATTGCTGTTGACACCTCCTTGAAGATGTCACCGCCGATGTCACTGCCGCTGCTGCTGCTGCGGCTGCCGCCAGTGGTGCTGTATTCAACCTCCGTGGACACCTCCTTGAAGATGTCACCGCCGATGTCACTGCCGCTGCTGCTGCTGCTGCTGCTGCCAGTGGTGCTGTATTCAACCTCTGTTGACACCTCCTTGAAGATGCCACCGCCGATGCCACCGCCAATGCTGCTACTGCTGCTGCTAGTGGTGCTGTATCCAACCACTGTTGACACATCCTTGAAGATGTCACCGCCGATGTCACTGCCGCTGCTGCTGCTGCTGCCTGTGGTGCTGTATTTAACCTCCGTTAACACCTCCTTGAAGATGCCACCACCGATGTCACCGCCAATGCTGCTGCTGCTGCTAGTGGTGCTGGATCCAACCGGCGTTGACACCTCGTGGAAGATGTCACCGCCAATGTCACTGCCGCTGCTGCTGCCGCCAGTGGTGCTGTATTCAACCTCTGTTGACACCTCCTTGAAGATGCCACCGCCAATGCCACCGCCAATGCTGCTGCCACGGCTGCCAGTGGTGCTGTATCCCACCGCTGTTGACACCTCCTTGAAGTTGCCACCTCCGATGTCACCACCAATGCTGCTGCTGCTGCTGCCAGTAGTGCTGTATCCAACTGCCGTTGACTCCTCCTTGAAGATGTCACCGCTGATGCTGCTGCTGCCAGTGGTGCTGTATCCAACCACTGTTGACACCTCCTTGAAGATGCCACCACCGATGCCGCTGCTGCTGCTGCTGCTGCTGCTGCTAGTGGTGCTGTATCCAAGAGCAGTTGTCAGTTCAATCTCATTGACTGCATCAGGGTGGAACGGGGAAGAGTGGCAGATTTTGGTTACACTAGCGTTCATCCCAGCTCTTGCCTCGTTACTATTAGTTCCCTCTGAATGGTCACTTGCCCATTCTGGGCAGTGAAACTGCAGGTGGGACTCCGCGAGGCAACCTGGATCTACTCTGTGCAAGACAAGTGCCCTACTTGCTGTCCTGTGGCCAGTCCCTGTAAGGTAAGTCTCTTACCCGATCTCCTAGGCATGTCTACCTGATTCTTGGAGGGACTATGTCAGTTGTTGGACCTAGAGGGGAAGCAAAGCCCAAAAGTCTCCCACTGGACCTCTCTCACTGCACTGGCCTCTCCCAACTCCAGTGCTTCCAGCCCAGTCAGATCCCAGGGAGAGAGATGGGATGCTGAGAGGTCTCTGTGCTCTGCGATGGATACTGTGTGACTCTCTGAGAAGGAAAGGCCCAGGGGAGTGCTCTCCCCACAGGCATGTCATGCCAAGGTCGGAGCTGGGCACTGATGTTCATGAAAACCTCCCTAGGACTCTGCTCCAGGCACAGGGACAGGTGGATGCAGAAAGCCTAGTGCTCAACTCTTTCTGTGGAACTCACTGGAAATCAAATTTTACCTCTGTACTTCAGTGGAAAAGACCCAGCATTCTGCAAGCTCAGCAACACCAATATCACTCCTACAAAAGCATCCATTCTTGACCAACGAATGAATATTCTCCTGGGCTAGGAGTCCTCCCAGGAGACTAAAGTCTCTGCTCTGTGAGGTCATCCAATGAGATCATGAATAGAGATGAGGTCGATGCATAGATGTGGGGGACAATCAGATCTCAGATGTTCCATGGTGTCATGTGTGTATATGTGGTACTTATACAGAAAGAAATACTACACAATTATTTGGAAAATAAAGTCATCAACTTTCCCTATTTATGGAGGGAGGGGAAGATGGAGGGAATAAGGAAGGAAGGAAAGAAGAATTGGAATGAAGGGAAGAAGGAAAGGAAGGAAGGTAGGAAGATTTAGTTTTAAAAATTATTCAGATGGAGGACATGAAAAAGGGAATTGAAACACCACAGCAATACAGAAAGAAATATCAAATTAAATATCCAGTGAGCAATACAGCTACAAAGACAAGCACCACACAGTATTCTCGGTCCTAAAATCAAACCATGTCGGAGTGCAAAAAAAAGAAAGATAAAATAAAATAAAATAAAATTGGAGACATCAACTTCAATATCTAGACTCTAGAAGGACTCTGCCCATTTTCAGCTTTTTTTATTTTTTTTTTTTTTTTTTTTTTTTTTTTTTTTTTGGTTTTTGGGCCACACCCGGTGACGCTCAGGGGTTACTCCTGGCTATGCGCTCAGAAGTCGCTCCTTGATTTTTTACCCCATTCTATTGCTTTTATTTCCTTCAAACAAAATCACATTACTGGAACTATCTATCTCTGCCTCTCAAATAGAGGGGGAAATAAGGGAGGGTACCAGGACCAAACAAATATATGATCACTAGTAGTATGCTAGACTAAGAGGGGACCACCTACTCTAGCAGCTCGAGGGGTAATGGTGGAGAATATGAGTAACAGGAAGGGAACGGGTTGGGGGGACGACAAATTTGGTGATGGGTATTCCCCTGATTCAGTGTTAATATGTACCTAAAATACTACTGTGAAAGATATGTAAGCCAATAGAATCAAAATAAAAATAAAAAAAGGAAGAGATCTTGAAACAAAAAATATTTATTCAGATCATTTACAGGTGAAGTCTATCAAACATTCTGATAATATGCGTAAAAATCCTCAACAAAATCTTGGCAAAACAAATCCAACAACACCAAAAGATTACTCACTATGTGCAAGGGGTTTTATCCCTGGGATGCAAGGATGGTTCAACATAGGAAAATCAATCAACATTATTCATCACATCGACAAAAAGAAAGACAAAACCCACAGGATCGTATCCATCGATGCAGAGAATGCATTTGTCAAAATCCCACATCCATTCATGATGAAAACACTCAGAAAATAGGGCAGGAAGAAACATTCCTTCAGATCGAACAGCTATCTATAAAAAACCACAGCCAACATTAGCCTTAATGGCGACAAACTGAAATCATTTCTACCAAGGTCAGGATGTAGGGAAGGCTGCCTAGTGTCTTTCTATAATCGTTCTCCAATCATTTTCTTTCTTTTTTTTTTTTTGCATTTGAATAAAAAATATATTATTTCTTCTCAGGAAGAACAGAAAGTTAGGGAAACACTACATTTTACAGCCCACACGAGTTTGTAGTTGGTCCTAACCCTTCCTGGCACAAGTGTCAACAACATTTAACCAGAACTACGGATGTTCACCCAAAGCACACACAGGGACTCACAACACTGAAGGACTGCATGTTTTTCCCTGAGAGAAGCTTAAGACAGAAGTTGCCGAGCCATTTTTCCAGCAGCCCCTCCCTATCCATTTCCACCTGCTTGTCACTACTGAACACTCGTCTCTCCTCTTCCTACAAACGAAGGCCCCCTCTTTCCCAAAGGCCCCAGAGCCCTGGCACATTTTCACCGAGACCCTCTCACCTACATTTCTGCAGTCACACCTGGTAAACTGGGAAGTACAAACCCCCAAATTCCAACCCACACCTATGCACTTGTTTCTCCAAAAGGGTAGACAGGGCCCTTTAGTCACCTGAACCAGATCTCAAGATTAGAAACTACATAAAGTGCTTTCAGGTCCTTAGAGATAGACATGACATAAATAAGTGGCTTACGATCAGAAAGAATAAACACACAGGGAGAACAGATCTAGCTAGATGATATTCTGGCTCGAGATGGGCAGGCAGAGCAATTCTTTCAATTACATTCTTAAGTCATCAATTATGCCTAGTTTTTCAATCCAAAGTCCACAGACTAAAAGGTAATCCACCCAGGCCAAAGTTCTCAAATCACCCTGGTTTCCACTGTCAACTCCCTTCAGCTCACAGTAGCTTTTTATATTCTTGAAGCTTGACAAAACCCACTTCTATACATTGTAAATGAGCATATTTAAAGCAAAGGAACCAAGAAAAAGGTAAGAAAAACCTGAAAAGGAACTAGCCTTTAGGATTCCTCCCCGTAACACTTCTCAAGCAGAAATTCAGGAAGGATTTAATGTCTGTGGACTCCTTGGGTGGGGGCTACTAGGGTTCCTTACTGGAGGTCAAACTGCCACAAACTGTAGAGGCATTATAGTAAGAAAAGGGTTGTATGGAATTCATCTGAACAGCTAACATCTGCTGTTCAGGAGGCAGACCAAGCAGCAAATACTGAAAAGGAAAAAGAAAGAAACTACAGGACACTAGATCTGAAACGCAGAGATGGCAATACAAAAATGTAAAACAAAGTCTGGAAATCATTACTAGAAATGAAACACGGATACTTTTAATTGACATACCAGGCTTGGACCTGTGTTAACAAGCAAGCCTAATAATAGCACCATGGTTAGACTCCTGCCTGCGTTCCCAAGACACCATTTCTATTTCACAATTTATTGTGCAAACATGTGATCAAATGTATCTCGTCCACCTGATGTGATCTTTTTATACACAGACTGCTAGTAACAGAGCCCACTCTGAACAGCTGAAACGCTCAGCAAAAGCTCTGAAGATGAGCTCCTAAACTCAGTTTATGTCACCAGTTAAATTAGGTCAAATGAAGGAACTTACATGTGCAGCTGCCCTATCAGAACCCATTATGTCCAAGTATCAGCTTGTGACTACTTCCCTGATCCCCCCACCAAATAAAACCCAAAACTTAAAACTTCACTTTGACTGGACCATTGAAAACCTACAGGTGACAGAGAGAAAGGTCTCATCTCCATCAGATCAATCCCAGGTCTTTTGCCCTCGTTGAAAAAATAAACCCAAAGCTATCTAAGGACTACTTACCAAAACCAGATAGGAAAATTTAAGCCTGCATAGTCATCTATCAGAGTTGTTCCACTATAACCACGTAGCATATAATTCCATCAACAGGTTCCACACACACTCTAGAACTGACCAGAACAAAGCTTAGAAAAGTGTAAGAAAGAGGTTCCTAGCTACCTAGGGGCTGCAAATTTCGAAAGGGTGTAGAAAAACGAATATAAATGACAGACTTGCTTTAAAGGGCAAATAAGACTTTCTGTAAAAATATATACAACTTTTACAGACAAATACATTGACAGGTTGTTTTTGTAACGAATGGATGAGTCGTAGGTCAAGTATTCTTGGCCAGTAATAGGCTAATAAACTAAGCATCACTCAAACCGAGCCACGTAGAACAGGTCTAAAAAGTCCCGAATACTTGTTGTATCTCCAATCCATGGTGCACACATCACTGCCTCTGCTAGTGCTTCCCTTTAACACTTAACAGAAATGAATGCATTTAGCAGACAGCTCTGATGATTTCTACGACTAGCCTAGCTACTGGTCACTCTGCCAGTGCAAACCAAGAAAAGAATCGCGTCTCCCTCTTACCATTTTCATTAACTCTCCTAAGTTTTCCGCTATGGCTCTAAAGTGTGCCGCCTGCCAGAATGGAACTTGGCTCCTTTCACACAGTGACTCTTCAAGGGGGACTATCTTCCCATGCCTTTATTCCTGTTGGCCACGTCTTCTTGCCACTCGCTGTTCTTCCTACTCGGCTAGAGAACCCTTGGAGGTCACAGCCTGGGCAGCTTGAAGTTCAACTTCATGAATAGATGTGATTTCATAGCAGTCTTAGGTGACTTGGCGGCTGGAGTCGGTAAGAGTCAATGATTGCACTTATAGGCTATCTTATCAGATATGCCAAAGCAGCCCCGACTCCAGCGACGCCGGCAAAAGCCAGCAGCACATTCCTAACGCCGCCTTCTAGATCTTCTACGTGGAAGAACTCCACAAACCCATCCTAGGGAAGAGAAAAACAACTGCAGTCACTTTTCCGTCTGCTTTGAAAGGACAGAAGGCAAATCAATCTATAGGAAGCCCTCCCCATGCATTCGAGAGCCTCAAAGATGCCATTTCTCAAATTGAGGAACCCAGAAAAGTTAAAATTCGATTTTTTGGCCTGTGACCGAGCTGGTGTTGACAGTGACCCAGGCATGGGAGGGAACATCGTTAAAAGAGATCAGAAAAGGGGATGGTCCAAAGAAAATGCCCCAATATTGGAATTTCTTTGAGAATGGCCTTAGAATGTGCGCCTACAAGTTGAAGATGATCCTCATTCCTTGTTTCTCTGGTCTGTTATAATGGTTTTTTCCCCTCCACCTTTTTTGGAGATCCTACTTCACTTACAAAAAAACTTACAGAATGAGAAGTAACTCGAAGACCCAAGTGCTTAGGCCCTCCAGTTCTACCTCCGGGTTTCTCCAGTGATTGCTATCTGTGTTTCTCACGGTGGGGCAACGCAGACCTGGGAGTCAGCAGGTGGGAGTCAGCAGGTGCCTTCAGGGGGCAGATGTTGGCTTTGTGCACATCTGCCGGGGGTCTGTCCCTGGCACCACGTCACGTCGGGTGCCCCGAGGCTGCCCAGAGCTGGCAGAGGGAAGGCCTGGGCTGCGGCCCCCGTCCTCCTTTGAGGCGGGGGTCCCCCCAGCCCCACGACTCACCCAGCCCCGCTGCTGGACGAGTCAGTCGCGCTTGGTGCCCACGTTGCTGCGCGCCAGTGGCTCTACGCAGCACTCGCGGCCTGTGCAGTGCAGGTGCTTGGCTGCGCAGGCGCGGAAGGCTATGAGCGTCCTTACGCAGCCGCAGTTGGTCACCCCGGCGCTGAACACGTGCGCCATCACGCAGCGCCAGCGCCCACACGTCAGCCTCGCCCTTGGGGACCAGCTTGCGCAGCATGCCTGAGGGGAGAGCAGAGAGGGGTGAGCGGGGCCTGCCGGGGGAGGGGCCACGACCCCTGACACCCAACCCCTGACCCTTGACCCCCGGCACAGCTTGGAAGGCAGCGCGGTCACCCAGGCGCCGCAGTGTGTCGAACGCCCTCCAGCTGGAGTGTCCCGGGGGCGCCGCGTCCTTGCGGCCCGACGCCTGCTCGCACAGGTAGCGCGAGATGATGTCGAGCGACAGCCGGTACAGCGCGTCCGCGTCCCCGTCGCCATCACCCCCCGCCAGCCGCAGCGCGGGTTCGTCGCTGTCCAGCTCCGCCTCGGGCGACAACATGGCGGCGGCGGCGTCGGCGTTCTCCTCAGGCAGCGGCAGCGGCGCCGAGCAGCAGCCCGGGCAGAAGAGCCAGCTCCGCGCATGCGTAGCGGCGCCTCCGTGGGGCTCCTTCCGCCCGCCGCCGCCCGCCGCCAGCCCCGCGCAGCCGCAGTACAGGTTGAGGGTGTTTCTCTTCAGGCCCAGCATGGCGGCGGAAGTCGCTCTCTCCAATCATTTTCAACATAGTTTTACAGTCCTAGCACTAGCAATCAAATAAGAGAAGGGAATCCAAGGAATCCTTTAACATAAATCAATCATTTAACTATTAATTTAATAGCATGGAGGTAAGGCGTTTGCCTTTCATGCAGGAGGTCATCGGTTCGAATCCCTGTGCCCAATATAGTCCCCTGTGCCTGCCAGGAGCAATTTCTGAGCCTGGAGCCAGGAATAACCCCTGAGCACTGCCAGTCTGACACAAAAATAAAAAAAATGATAATAATAATAAAATTAATAACGATAATAAAATATTACAAAATTCATTGTTTAAAATAAATTGAACAGTGTACTAGACTTTTTCTAGTACAAGGATACAAACTGTTGTGTTTTCACTTTCTTCTTGCCTGACACCTTTAGACATGGAGACGGGTAACATCCTATGATCACATTACTTCTGGAAGTTTAAATGACTCTCCTCAACTCTCTCTCCTCGGTATGTTATATATATAGCTATGTAAATATATATACATATATAGGTATGTATATATAGTGCACTAAAACCAAATACTTTGTCTATACTATTATATTCCATGTTAGAAACATTTTAAAGTACACCATTATACATAGAATTTATATCTTAGACTTAGTATATTGAATTGTTTTATCAAAAAGACGTGTTAACTTGAGAATGGTTATTTTATAGCTGACTCTCTCTTTATAGCTGGTACCAAAATGTGAATAAAAGATACTTCCTCGTCGAATTTATACTGGCTCCTGGTCAACCCAATTTCGGACAATGTCTTTGTCCTTTTGGAAGAAACCACTTTGTCCTAATCCTATGTGTGTGGTGTGTGGTGGGACAATGGTACTTTGTCTTGAGTCCCCTTTCTCAGCCATTAAGGAAAATGTATTTCTTCCACCTGGTATCCTTCTATATCAATTCTATTTTTCTAAATGTATGGATCCTTGATTGGTGCTCCAGCTTGTTTTTTGACTTATCTTCATGAATGTATCATGGGCAGTGGAAAGTGATGTCTAGTTGCATAGTTGGAGGTGGAGTATCTTGCGCATGTCAGTACTCCGAGCTTTTCAGTCACACTGTTTCCTTTTCCAAGGTTCATGTTTCCCTGTCAATGGAAAACAATCTATATTTGGTCTGTGCCAGTGGCCGGCAACCACTTTTTTCAACTGAGCCACTCTCACCAAAACCACGATTGAAATTTATTTTGAGAGCCACACAGGACACGAGTCCTGACTCCTGGAGTGGCCGTCTGGCACACAGAAGAGCCACATTAAAAGTGGAAAGAGGCACATATGTCTCGCGAGCCACAGGTTGTTCACCACTGTTATACAAAAAACACTGTGTTACATAAGTTATATATTAGATATATAGAGTCATTGTTCTGATGCCCCTTTAAAAATAAAACCCTGACCAGTAATGAGGCATAACCAAAATGAAATTATTTAAAAAATGCAACCTTTAACAAGTAACTTCTTCACATCCACATCAGCTACAATTCTTACGTAATATATCACTCTTGCTTTGGGTAATCTGGACATACAAACACAATAGTTTGACTTTAGATTTGCCTTCATTACCTAAAAGATTGAAGTAATAATCATGATATAGGAACACAACCACCATTGAATTTTCATATAAAACTACATCTTAAAGTAAATTTAGTACATAGAGTTGATCCACTTTATCATGAAAGAGAACGGAATGTATTGGGTTTTGTTTATTTTAATTCTGAATGACAAAACATTTCCAAAAGCCTTATTTCTCTGTTTTAGAGAGTTTTTTTATGGTACAATTTTACAAATGTTTTTCTAACTGCATAAAAGTCATTCTGTATTTTTCCCCAGATCTGTAAATTAGGTTTTCATATAATATTTTAGATAGTTACGTTTATGTAAAAATTCCTGCAAAAGTTCACTTTTCCTGTGAAATAATGTTCATCAAACTAATAGCATTACAGTAATGGCTTATAATTAAAAGTCATCATTGCCTTTAACAAATAGAAATTATCTGGAAATTTAATATTAGAATTCTAAGGACTGAATTGTTTATTTGTTTGCTTGTTTTGTTGTTGATGTTTTTGGCCACCACTTGGATTATTCCTGGATCTGAGCTCATAATTTTCTCCTGGCAGGCTTGGGGGACTATAAGGAATACAGGGCATCAAACCGTGGTTCGTCCCAGATGGCTGTGTGCAAGGCAAATGCCCTACTGCTATTGTTCCGGCCCAAAGGAATAAATTTTTGAGAATATTCATCAATCAAAAAGTAAGAGGGACATTTAGGACATAGGTTATGGGAATGTTGCACTGGTGAAGGGGGTGATCTTTACATGACTGAAACCCAAGCACAATAATGTTTGTAATCAAGGAGATACTAATTAGGGGCCAGAGAGATAGCATGGAGGTAAGGCATTTGCCTCTCGTGCAGAGAAGGTCGGTGGTTCAAATCCCGGCATCTCATATGGTCCCCTGAGCTTCCCAGGAGTGATTTCTGAGCATAGAGCCAGGAGTATCACTGAACACTGCCTGGTGTGACCCAGAAACTGAAAAAAAATAATGTAGGCAAAGACGCTCACCAATGTGATAAATGATTACCCTGTGTCATTCTGTAGAGGGAGCATAGGCAAATGAAAAGAGAAATGGCTCCCAAAAGTAAAAGAGGCCCAGAGATAGTACAATGGATAAGGCACTTCCTTCCAAAAGCAAAATAGAGACCAAGAGATAGTACACTGGTTATGGCACTTCCTTCCATGCAACTAACCTAAGTTTGGTCCCTAGAGCCACACCAAGAGTCCAACCTGAGTGCATAGTCAGCACTGAATATTGCTAGCTTTGGCCTCAAGTCCAACGAAAACCAAACCCAACAAAGATCATAAAAAACAAATGCGAACAATAAAGAAAAAGAGACTCAAATAGACCTTGAACAAAAGGAAAAAACAAAAAAGGAATACTAAGCCCAGATCCATCCAAAGCACATGGAATAGAGAATGATGGTTGACAGCAAAACTTCTGGACACTTGATGCCCAAAAATAGGGATTCCTGACAATGGCCTTTGGATCAGAGGGTGTCAGGGACCGACTCAGCATATTCTAGTTAGAAGGCATCTGCTCTCCCACTAAGCTGTGTCTCCGGAACTTGTAGACCATTCTCTTCCTTGCTAACTGATGTAGGAAACTCTCCTCACACCTACTGGAAAACTTGCAGGCCCAAAACTCACCCCTCCAGCTTATTGTCCACAAGCCAGTGGCTCCACCATGTAGAACCAAGAGCCAAGGTAGCTTCCCCACTCCAGGCCGCCTGAGGAGCCTTTGTTGGCATTAACCAAGCCACCCCCAAGGGGAGGAAAAAGCCAGACTCGGAGGCAATAGAAAACAAAAACATTTTATTCCACCTCCAGTTGGTCCTATATGGCGTCCATCATTTGGACAGGGCCACTTCCTTTGCCATCAAGGCAGTGCTGTATCCATCCGTCGTTGACACCTCCTTGAAGATGCCACCGCCGATGCCACCGCCAATGCTGCTGCTGCTGCTGCTAGTGGTGCTGTATCCAACCGCTGTTGACACATCCTTGAAGATGTCACCTCCGATGTCACTGCCGCTGCTGCTGCTGCTGCCCACAGTGGTGCTGTATTCTACCTCCGTTGACACCTCCTTGAAGATGCCACCGCCGATGCCACCGCCAATGCTGCTGCTGCTAGTGGTGCTGTATCCAACCACTGTTGACACATCCTTGAAGATGTCACCGCCGATGTCACTGCTGCTGCTGCTGCTGCTGCCGCCAGTGGTGCTGTATTCAACCTCCGTTGACACCTCCTTGAAGATGCCAGCGCCGATGCCACCGCCAATGCTGCTGCTGCTAGTGGTGCTGTATCCAACCACTGTTGACACATCCTTGAAGATGACACCGCCGATGTCACTGTTGCTGCTGCTGCTGCTGCCAGTGGTGCTATATTCAACCTCCGTTGACACCTCCTTGAAGATGTCATCGCCAATGCCACCGCTGATGCTGCTGCTGCTGCCAGTGGTGCTGAATCCAACAACCGTTGACACATCCTTGAAGATGTCACCGCCGATGTCACTGCCGCCGCTGCTGCTGCTGCCAGTGGTGCTGAATTCAACCACTGTTGACACATCCTTGAAGATGTCACCGCCAATGCCACTGCTGCTGCTGCTGCTGCCAGTGGTGCTGAATTCAACCACTGTTGACACATCGTTGAAGATGTCACCGCCGATGTCACTGACGCTGCTGCTGCTGCTGCCAGTGGTGCTGTATTCAACCTCCATTGACACCTCCTTGAAGATGACACCGCCGATGCCACTGCAAGTGCTGCTGCTGCTGCTAGTGGTGCTGTATTCAACCTCTGTTGACACTTCCTTGAAGATGCCACCGCCGATGTCACTGCCGCTGCTGCTGCTGCTGCCATGGGTGCTGTATTCAACCTCCGTTGACACCTCCTTGAAGATGTCATCGCCAATGCCACCGCTGATGCTGCTGCTGCTGCCAGTGGTGCTGAATCCAACAACCGTTGACACATCCTTGAAGATGTCACCGCCGATGTCACTGCCGCTGCTGCCGCTGCTGCCAGTGGTGCTGAATTCAACCACTGTTGACACATCCTTGAAGATGTCACCACCGATGTCACTGCCGCTGCTGCTGCTGCCGCCAGTGCTGCTGTATTCAACCTCTGTTGACACTTCCTTGAAGATGCCACCGCCAATGCTGCTGCTGCTGCTGCTGCTAATAGTGCTGGATCCATCCAGCGTTGACAACTCGTGGAAGATGTCACCACCGATGTCACTGACGCTGTTGCTGCTGCTGCTGCCGCCAGTGGTGCTGTATTCAACCTCTGTTGACACCTCCTTGAAGATGCCACCGCCGATGCCACCGCCAATGCTGCTGCTGCTGCCAGTGTGCTGTATCCAACTGCCGTTGACTCCTCCTTGAAGATGTCACCGCCGAATCCACCGCCAATGCTGCTGCTGCCAGTGGTGCTGTATCCAACCACTGTTGACACCTCCTTGAAGATGCCACCACTGATGCCGCTGCTGCTGCTGCTGCTACTGCTGCTGCTGCTGCTGCTGCTAGTGGTGCTGTGTCCAAGAGCAGTTGTCAGTTCAAGCTCATTGACTGCATCATGGTGGAACGGGGAAGAGTGGCAGGTTTTGGTTAGACTAGCGTTCATCCCAGCTCTTGCCTCGTTACTCTTAGTTCCCTCTGAATGGTCACTTGCCCATTCTGGGCAGTGAAACTGCAGGTGGGACTCCGCGAGGCAACCTGGATCTACTCTGTGCAAGACAAGTGCCCTACTTGCTGTCCTGTGGCCAGTCCCTGTAAGGTAAGTCTCTTACCCGATCTCCCAGGCATGTCTACCTGATTCTTGGAGGGACTATGTCAGTTGTTGGACCTAGAGGGGAAGCAAAGCCCAAAAGTCTCCCACTGGACCTCTCTCACTGCACTGGCCTCTCCCAACTCCAGTGCTTCTAGCCCAGTCAGATCCCAGGGAGAGAGATGGGATGCTGAGAGGTCTCTGTGCTCTGCGATGGATACTGTGTGACTCTCTGAGAAGGAAAGGCCCAGGGGATTGCTCTCCCCACAGGCATGTCATGCCAAGGTCGGAGCTGGGCACTGATGTTCATGAAAACCTCCCTAGGACTCTGCTCCAGGCACAGGGACAGGTGGATGCAGAAAGCCTAGTGCTCAACTCTGCTTCTGGGGAACTGACTGGGAATCAAATTTTACCTCTGTACTTCAGTGGAAAAGACCCAGCATTCTGCAAGCTCAGCAACACCAATATCACTCCTACAAAAGCATCCATTCTTGACCAACGAATGAATATTCTCCTGGGCTAGGAGTCCTCCCAGGAGGCTAAAGTCTCTGCTCTGTGAGGTCATCCAATGAGATCATGAATAGAGATGAGGTCGATGCATGGATGTGGGGGCCAATCAGATCTCAGATGTTCCATGGTGTCATGTGTGTATATGTGGTACTTATACAGAAAGAAATACTACACAATTATTTGGAAAATAAAGTATTCAACTTTCCCTATTTATGGAGGGAGGGAATAAGGAAGGAAGGAAAGAACAATTGGAAAGAAGGGAAGAAGGAAAGGAAGGAAGGAAGGAAGGAAGGAAGGAAGGAAGGAAGGAAGGAAGGAAGGAAGGTAGGAAGATTTAGTTTTAAAAATTATTCAGATGGAGGACATGAAAAGGGAATTGAAACACCACAGCAATACAGAAAGAAATATCAAATTAAATATCCAGTGAGCAATACAGCTACAAAGACAAGCACCACACAGTATTCTTGGTCCTAAAATCAAACCATGTCGGAGTGTAAAAAGAAAGGAAGATAAAATAAAATAAAATAAAATTGGAGACATCAACTTCAATATCTAGACTCTAGAAGGATTCTGCCCATTTTCAGCTTTTTTTGATTTTTTACCCCATTCTATAGCTTTTCTTTCCTTCAAACAAAATCACATTACTGGAACTATTTATCTCTGCCTCTCAAATAGAGGGGGAAATAAGGGAGGGTACCAGGACCAAACAAATATACGATCACTAGTAGTATGCTAGACTAAGAGGGGACCACCTACTCTAGCAGCCCGAGGGGTAATGGTGGAGAATATGGGTAACAGGAAGGGAACGGGTTGGGGGGGACAACAAATTTGGTGATAGGTATTCCCTTGATTCAGTGTTAATATGTACCTAAAATACTACTGTGAAAGATATGTAAGCCAATAGAATCAAAATAAAAATAAAAAAAGGAAGAGATCTTGAAACAAAAAATATTTATTCAGATGGTTTTCAGGTGAAGTCTATCAAACATTCTGATAATATATGTAAAAATCCTCAACAAAATCTTGGCAAAACAAATCCAACAACACCAAAAGATTACTCACTATGTGCAAGGGGTTTTATCCCTGGGATGCAAGGATGGTTCAACATAGGAAAATCAATCAACATTATTCATCACATTTACAAAAAGTAAGACAAAAACCACAGGATCGTATCCATCGATACAGAGAATGCATTTGTCAAAATCCCACACCCATTCATGATGAAAACACTCAGAAAATAGGGCAGGAAGAAACATTCCTTAAGATAGAACAGCTATCTATAAAAAACCACAGCCAACATTAGCCTTAATGGCGACAAACTGAAATCATTTCTACTAAGGTCAGGATGTAGGCAAGGCTGCCTAGTGCCTTTCTATAATCATTCTCCAGTCATATTGAACACAGTTTTACAAGTCCTAGCACTAGCAATCAGATAAGAGAAGGGAATCCAAGGAATCCTTTAAAATAAATTAATCATTCAACTATTAATTTAATAATAATAAATGAATTACAATAATAAAATATTATTAAATTAATTGTTTAAAATAAATTGAACAGTGTACTAGACTTTTTCTAGTAAAAGGATGCAAACTGTTGTGTTTTCACTTTCTTCTTGCCTGACACCTTTAGACATGGAGAGGGGTAACATCCTGTGATCACATTACTTCTGGAAGGTTAAATGACTCTCCTCACCTCTCTCTCCTCGGTATGTTATATATATAGGTATGTAAATATATATACATATATAAGTATGTATATATAGTGCACTAAAACCAAATACTTTATCTACACTATTATATTCCATGTTAGAAACATTTTACAGTACACCATTATATAGAGAATTTATATCTTCGACTTAGTATATTGAATTGTTAAATCAAAAAGACGTGTTAACTTGAGAATGATTATTTTACAGTTGACTCTCTCTTTATAGCTGGTACCAAAATGTGAATAAAAGACACTTCCTCGTCGAATTTTTACTCGCTCCTGGTCCACCCAATTTCTGACAATGTCTTTGTCCTTCAGGAAGAAACCACTTTGTCCTAATCCTATGTGTGTGGTGTGTGGTGGGACAATGGTACTTAGTCTTCAATCATCTTTCTCAGCCATTAAGTAAAATGTATTTCTTCTACCTGGTATCCTTCTATATCAGTTCTATTTTTCTAAATGTATGGATCCTTGATTGGTGCTCCAGCTTGTTTTTTGACGTATCTTCATGAATGTATCATGGGCAGTGGAAAGTGATGTCTAGTTGCATAGTTGGAGGTGGAGTATCTTGCGCATGTCGAGTGCTCCGAGCTTTTCAGTCACACTGTTTCCTTTTCCAGGGTTCATGTTTCCGTGTCAATGGAAAACAATCTATATTTGGTCTGTGCCAGTGGTCGGCAACCTCTTTTTTCAACTGAGCCAACACTCGCCAAAACCACGATTGAAATTTATTTTGAGAGCCACACAGGATGCGAGGCCTGACTCCTGGAGTGGCCATCTGGCACACAGAACAGCCACATTAAAAGTGGAAAGAGGCCTTTGGCGGGCCGGCTGGAGGAGTGAGTGAGGGAATTTCTGTCTCTTTGCGCCGGTGTCTGGGTCGGACCCTTTCCCCAGGGACCCCGGCGGGCTGGCTGGAGGAGTGAGTGAGGGAATTTCTGTCTCTTTGCGCCGGTGTCTGGGTCGGACCCTTTCCCCAGGGACCCCGGCGGGCCGGCTGGAGGAGTGAGTGAGGGAATTTCTGTCTCTTTGCGCCGGTGTTTGGGTCGGACCCTTTGGCGGGCCGGCTGGACGAGTGAGTGAGGGAATTTCTGTCTCTTTGCGCGCGGCATTTGGGACGGACCCTTCCCCAAGGAACCCCTGCGTGCCAGCCGGAGAGGGTTGAGTGACTCCCTTCCCCCAGGTGGGTGACTAGAAAGTCAAGTTGAGCGACCCGAACAGACGGGAGAGATAGGGGCAGCCATCTGGACTCGCAGGGGAACTAGAGCAGTCCACCTCCCTGGACCCTGGAGTGGACCAGGGACTCTCCAAGGGTGAGGACAGAGCCTGAAGGGTTGGACTGAGGGAACCCTTCAAGGGAGGCGTGGAGGGGGCGGAGCTCCATTGACTCCCAGAGAAAGGAGGGGGGACTGAGAGCTAGGCTCAACAGCGCCAGTAACCATTGTGGCCAGGAGTGGAACTGCACCGCTGACAGAAATAAGGAGCAGAAAGGGACAAGACCCACAGCAGGAAGGCTGCACTCTAGGTAGCAAAGGGGAGGAGAAAGGGCTAGGCCCAACAAACTCACCCAACAGGCCCCTCTAGAAACACCTTCAGGAAGGGGACCAAAGCAGGCCAAAATTAGAAGCTAAAGCACTCCAAAATACACCATTAAATACAAAGAACAATGCGTAAAGCAAGGAAATCGCTAATAACTGGAGACACCATAACAAACCCTATCAAATTTCCAAGTCCACCAAAGCGCACAGATCCACGGGAAGAAGACCTAAAAGCAGTCATGAGGAAGGAAATGCAAGAATTACTAAAAGAATTAAAAGAAAACCTAACAACCGAATATAAAAAATCCATGGACGAACGAATCAGCCAAATTAAAGAAGAAATGTCAAAGAACATGAGAGAGTCCATACAAAAAGAAGTGAAGGAATTAAAAGACAAGGTAACAAGCCTTACGAGCAGAAACACAGAGTTGGAGAAGCACATAGAAGAACTCGAAGGAAAACTGCAATCAAAAAATGATCAAGAAACCAACAAAGAAATAAAAGGCAAAGCACTGGAAGGAAAAATCCAGTATCTAATCAACAAGGACAAAAGAAACAATCTAAGAATTGTGGGTATACCAGAAGGGGAGGAAATAGGGAAGGGGGTAGAACAGGTAGTCGGGGAGATAATAACAGAGAACTTTCCCACCCTCTGGAAAGACAATTCAGGACAAATCCAAGAAGTCAAGAGAGTCCCTAATAAAATAGACCCCAATAAACCCACACCAAGACACATAATAATCCAAATGGCAAAAAACAAAGAGAAAGAGGAACTCCTGAAAGCAATAAGGGAGAAAAAAAACCTTAAGTACAAAGGAAAGGACATAAGAATCAAACCAGATCTCCCATTTGAAATAATTCAAGCAAGAAGACAGTGGAATGACATATTTAAACGACTGAATGAAAGAAATTTCCAACCCAGGGTCCAATACCCAGCAAAACTATCATTCATATGGGAGGGCAGACTAAAAACATTCTCAAACATGAATGAACTTGAACTATTTGTGCAAACTAAGCCGATCCTAAGCGACTTACTCAGAGAAGAATTACACAATCCAAACCCCCGATTGTAACAACAACCACTCCACACAATACAACTGTACAACAGTCCTCTCTATCAATAATTTCCCTAAATGTAAACGGACTAAACTCTCCAATTAAAAGACACATAGTAGAGAACTGGGTTAGGAAAAATAAACCGGACTTCTGCTGTCTGCAAGAAACACACCTACAGCTACAGGATAAGCACAGGCTTAGAATAAAAGGATGGAAAGTAATTATTCAGGCCAATGGAAAACAAAAAAGAGCAGGGACAGCCATTCTTATATCAGACCAAATTGTATTCAACCTCAAGAAAGTGATCAGAGACAAAGAGGGTCACTACTTACTGGTCAGGGGAACATTAGATCAAGAAACACTAACCCTGGTCAACATCTATGCACCTAATGTAGAGTCACCAAAATATGTGAGGCAACTACTGGCAAACCTGGAGAAACACATGAAGGGAATTGTGATAATAGTAGGGGACCTCAATACTCCACTATCACCACTGGACAGATCCTCCAAGCAGAAAAATAGCAAAGAAATAAGAGCTCTAAACGAAAAATTAGAAGATTTAGGGCTAACAGACTTATATAGAGCCCTCCATCCCCAGAAAGCAGAATACACATTCTTCTCAAGCCCACATGGAACCTTCTCCAGAATAGACCATGTCTTAGGATACAAAGCCAACCTATGTAAGATCACAAAGGTAAGGATCATTAGAAGTACCATTTCAGATCACTATGCAACAGAGCTTAAAATTGATGTCAAGAAGAAGCAATGGAGGAAAACTAATACCTGGAGACTAAACAACATGCTGCTTAACAACAGCTGGATCAAAGAACAACTCAAGGAAGAAATAAAAAGATTCCTTGAGACAAATGACAATGAAGAGACAACATGTCAAAATCTATGGGACACAGCAAAAGCAGTAATTAGGGGGAAACTCATAGCAATACAGGCCTATGTCAAGAAACAGGAAAACAACAAAACCAACAGTTTAAAAGATCACCTCAAAGAATTGGAACAACAGCAACAGAGAAATCCAACCACAACCAGAAGGCAAGAAATAATAAAAACCAGAGCAGAAATAAACAACATCGAAACTAAGAAAACAATACAAAAAATCAATGAGACCAGGAGTTGGTTTTTTGAAAAAATAAACAAGATAGACAAACCATTGGCAAGACTCACCAAAAAAAAGAGGGAAAACACCCAAATCACTAGGATCACAAATGAAAGGGGAGAGATTACAACAGAACCCCAAGAAATACAACATATCATGAGATCATATTATGAACAACTATACTCAACTAGGCTAGAGAACCCAGTAGAAATCGACAGATTCTTGGACAAACACCCTCCTCCAAGACTGGAAAAGGAAGATCTAGAAAGTCTAAACAGACCAATCACTTCAGAGGAAATTGAAGAGGTAATTAAAAAACTCCCTAAGAACAAATGCCCAGGCCCAGATGGATTTACAGGTGAATTCTATCAAACATTTAAAGAAGACCTATTACCACTGTTCCAAAGGCTTTTCCAAACCATAGAAAAAACAGGAATCCTCCCCAACTCCTTTTATGAGGCTAATATCACACTCATTCCCAAAGAAGGCAAAGACACCACCAAAAAAGAAAACTACAGACCAATCTCACTAATGAACATAGATGCAAAGATACTCAACAAAATCTTAGCAAACCGAATCCAACACTTCATCAAAAAGATCATACATCACGACCAAGTGGGTTTCATACCAGGAATGCAAGGTTGGTTCAACATACGCAAATCAATAAACATGATACATCACATCAACAACATGAAAGACAAAAACCACATGATCATATCAATCGATGCCGAGAAGGCATTTGACAAAATCCAACATCCTTTCATGTTAAAGACACTCAGCAAAATAGGGTTAGAAGGAACCTTCCTCAAGATAGTTACAGCTATTTATGAAAAGCCTACAGCCAACATTATACTTAATGGCGAGAAACTAGAAGCATTCCCACTAAGGTCAGGAACTAGGCAAGGCTGTCCACTCTCTCCACTCTTATTCAATATAACCTTAGAAGTCCTAGCAATAGCAATCCGACAAGAGAAGGGAATCAAAGGAATTCAAGTAGGGAAAGATGAACACAAGCTAGCTCTATTTGCCGACGATATGATGATATACATCAAAAACCCTAAAGAGTCCACAGTAAAACTCCTAGAAACAATCAACCAATACAGCAAAGTGGCTGGATACAAAGTCAATACACAAAAGACAGTAGCGTTTCTATATACAAACAATGAAGTTGAGGAGAGATTAAAAATACAATCCCATTTAAGATAGTATCAAAAAATATCAAGTATCTAGGAATAAACCTTACAAGAGAAGTGAAAGACCTTTACCAGGGAAACTTCAAAACACTTCAGAAAGAAATTGAAGAAGATCTAAAGAAATGGAAGAACATCCCATGCTCATGGATAGGTAGAATTAACATAGTCAAAATGACTATCTTACCCAAACTTCTATATAGATTTAATGCAATCCCTATCCAAATTCAGACACAATTCTTTAAAGAAATAGAACAATCAATCACAAAATTCATCTGGAACCACAAAAGATCCAGGATAGCCAAACACATACTGAAAAACAAGAAGCTGGGAGGCATCTCCTTACCTAACTTGAAACTATACTATAAAGCCATAGTAATTAAAACAGCATGGTACTGGAACAGAGACAGGAGCTCAGACCAGTGGATCAGAACAGAATTCCCAGACATAAACCCCCAGATATACAGCCAACTAATATTTGATAAAAGAGGCAAGAATCTGAAATGGAACAAAGAAAGCCTATTCAACAAATGGTGTTGGTACAACTGGAAAACCACATGTACGAAAGTGAAAATTGACCCATACCTCACTCCTTATACAAAAGTCAACTCAAAATGGATCAAAGACCTTGAAATCAGACCTGAATCTATAAAGTTTATCGAGAATAAAATAGGCAGAACACTCGAAGACCTATATATCAAAAAGGTCTTTGAGAACGGAGCACCAATGGCAAGAATGTTAGCATCAAATATAAACAAATGGGACTACATCAAACTAAAAAGCTTCTGCATGGCAAAAGAAACCCTACTTAATACAAGAAGACAGCTAACAGAATGGGAAAAAATCTTTTCACTTGACATATCAGATAAAGGGCTGATATCTAGAACATACAAAGCACTCAGAAAGCTGAGCCCCTCAAAACCAAATAAAGCCATAGAAAAATGGGGAAATGAAATGAATAGACACTTCTCTGAGGAAGACAGAAGGATGGCCAACAAACACATGAAAACATGCTCACCTTCACTCATCATCAGGGAGATCCAAATCAAGACAACAATGAGATACCACCTTACACCAGTGAGGTTGGCTCACATCAAAAATAATGAAAACAACCTTTGTTGGCGAGGATGCGGTATGAAAGGAACTCTCATCCACTGCTGGTGGGAATGCCCCCTAGTCCAACATCTATGGAGAAAAGTCTGGAGAGTGCTCAAAGAACTCAGAATTGATCTGCCATTTGACCCAGCAATTGCTCTACTAGGCATATACCCACAAGATGGAAGGACATTCATTCCAAAATATATATGCACCCCACTATTTATTGCAGCACTCAGTATAATAGCCAAATCTTGGAACCAACCTCGATGTCCAACAACAGATGAATGGATCATTAAGATGTGGTACATATACACAATGGAATATTACATGGCAGTCAGAAACGATACAATCACAGACTTTGCAGCAACATGGATGGACCTAGATCATGTTATGTTAAACGAAGTAAGTCAGAAGACAAAAGATAAACACAGAATGGTAGCACTATTCTGAAACACCTAGAACACATAGTTTATACACAACTAAATCCTATCAAATAACAGGGTAGAAACTCCGAACACTGTAATAGTCAGCATAGACATGGGAGCAGTGTCCAAAATACATGAAAAAGGAACAACGCAAACTCTTGACTACACATTATACCACAAAGAAAACAGCAACAACAGAAATGGCAGCATAGAGAGAACAGGTATGTAATCAGACTTCTACAACAAAGGTCCACAATAATCCCTTAGAGTTCATATACAGGAACACAAGTATAGAACACCAAGGGAAATCACGGACTACAATGGCAACATACCATAACACTACCTTTTAATACCTTTATCTTACTATACTTTAAATAACCTCTCAGCTTTTCTGCCCACAGGTGCCCTTGGATACAAAGGGCGGACAAACTAAGGTGGCAACTCGGGATACCACACGGGATACCATACCTTGCTTGCACTACGAGATGGCCACAAGAAAACTCTTTAACATACACTTTATCTTTAGGTAATACCTTCATTTAGGAATTGAAGCACGTGACCAGTCAGACCACTGAAGCAGTACCTGAGACGTACAGACTTAAACTACAGGCTCTATTCTTCGAACACATTCAATCAAACCAGCATTCCCTTGCTATTCTCTCCCCTCTTCTCACTACTTTTTTTTTTCTTCTATTCTGCTCATTACTTTTCTCCCTTTCTCCCCCCCTTTTCTCTCTAAGGTATTTTCTCTTTTCTCTCCCTTCAAACCCTTCCCATACACCTTCCCCTTTCCCCCCTCCGGAAATCCAACTATCCCCTCACCCCTCAATCCCATCCAGATCTCCCACCATATAAAAAATTCTTCACCCCCAGTCCTTATTCTATTAGGCATCAAGATCGACCTCCTACCCAACGAACCAGTACCCAGCATCCAGGCGAGAGGACACCCAGATAAAACCACACCTCGTCTCCTGAAAGAAAAGACAGCCAACTCCCCTATGGACTCATGCTGCGAGGCCCTCCCGACCAACTCCCCCTAACGCGAACTGCTCCTTGAAACCGGGCCTAGATCCAAAAGTATCCCCAATGCAAGAACTCTTCCAAGACCCCCCTGCCGCAAATATTTACCAATCTGAAGAAGGTCAGGGGGTGGGTTAGGAAGATGCCTGGGAACCCACACACCACAAGAAAAACCCAAAAGACAATGGGAAAAACTGTACTTCCAACATAGGCATAAGACCTGTAATACACCACCTCTTTACCTGCCCTCCCCCAAATGTAAGGTAGTCTTTTGCACCACTTTGGTCCCATAAAAATTTCGCTAACTCATTTTATTTCTTTTTTTTTTAATTTATTTATTTATCTTTTTTTTTAAATGTTTGTCCTTCATATATATTTGTGAGCACATACAGTTTCAATCCCCCCCCCTTTTTTTTTTCTTTCTTCGTTTTTTGGTAGGTGACCTGTGACTGTTATCCCATCAGTCCACCCACGAATACACAGACATTATAATGTAGCACCACTTCCCCCTACAAAGGCACACTAAGTAAAGGGGAAATTTTACATTTAAAAAAAAAATAAAAGAGAGCTCTTATCTACTAGAGATAGGAACTCATAGTTATTTAAAATATAGGGATATCTCCTGCCTTGAAAATATGTCATGTGGAATCAAATTAGACCTCAGGTGATTAGATACCATTCATCCAGCCTTGAACCCTGGATCTCCGACATAGAAACGGCACAGCTCTCCACAACAGCTGCAGGAAACAAACTCCATCCAGGACGGCCTTAATACGACGAGACCAACAACAAGGCCCAGCTCTAACATGATATCCTGACAACGGGGAAAATGCGATCATCTTGACCTTAGAGCAGATTAGCCTACCTTATCAACTAACGACAAGACAAAACCAGAAGTCTTGGCTCCCTTTGGTAGGACAAAAACCCAAGATCGGGATTTACAGATGACTGGCTGCTTGATAAACGACCAGACTGTATACATCTTGGGACCAATAAATAAGCCCTAGTTTAGGGTTTGAACTATGACCTGCACAAGAATCATGATCCCCAGCCCCAAAGATCCGGCAGATACAATTGTAACGGAATGGGGCTTTTGGGAGCACAAAGAAAGACGCTATCCTAGGTGCCACCCTAGGCTCAGTGCAAAGACCAAGATCATCAACCACAGAAGATGGGTTAAAATGACACTGAGGTAACAGAACCTCTAGAACCACAAAGACTGACTTCATCATAAGTCCCACCTCAGGATCTGTACAGATACTGAGACCTCTAAACACAGAGCAGAAGTCTTCCACACACCAAATGAAAAAAAAAAAGAAAGAAAAAAAAAAAAAAACACCACCGGGAAAGTAAAGGATCCTGAGCAATGTCTAGAGTTGATCCCATGACAGTATGCTCCAAGGACGGAGAAATCCCACATCTCTTAGGCCAAGTGAATTCTTTTTCGAATGACCCCAATATTTACTGTGCCAGTGCAGGAGGGAAAAAAACAAAAATACAAAAAGCACAAAACCTTGGTTATTTTTTTGATATAAATATATATATTACCTTCATTTATTATTGTTATTATTATTTTTGATTTACCAATCTATTTTGGTCGATTTCTCTGTTTGGGTGTGATTATTGAAAGTGTAGTCCCCAATTATACTTATTTTTTTTATTTATTTATTTTTTTTTTTCTCTTCCTTTCTTCTCTTTCGTTATGTGCTATGCCATGTTTCTTAATTCAAGACCATGGCGTGATTTTTGTTTGTCTGTTTTTGTTTTATTTTTTTTTCTACTTGTTTGTTTGTTTGTTTTGTCTGCTCTGTGTGGTGCTTATCGATATAGCTGGAGCCCTCACTGGATATTTGACACTTCTTTTGGTACTAGTGGAGTGTTTCACCTACTTTTTCTCCATCTCCCAGATTGATGATGAGAGCCTTTAGAAGGACTCCGCCCATTTTCGGGGTATTAGACTCTTACCCCAGTTTATTGCTTTTTTCTCCTTCAAACAAAACCACGCAACTTGAACTAGCTAGTCCTGACTCCAGATAGAGGGGGAAATAAGGGAGGCATCAGGACCAAACAGGTGCAAGACTACTAAGTAGTGGGTTAGATACAGAGGGGACCACATATTCTAGCCGCCCTGGGGTGAGGGAAAAGGAAAAGGGAGGTAGGATAGAAACGGATGCGTAGGGATTACAATTTGGCGATGGGAATCCCCCCTGATTTTATGTAAATATGTACCTAAAATATTATTGTCAACAATATGTAAGCCACTATGATCAAAATAAAAATTTATATTAAAAAAAAAAAGTGGAAAGAGGCACATATGGCTTGCGAGCCACAGGTTGTTGACCACTATTATACTAAACACACTGTGTTACATAAGTCATATATTAGATATATAGAGTCATTGTTCAAATGCCCCTTTAAAAATAAAACCCTGACCAGTAATGAGGCATAACCAAAATGAAATTATTTAAAAAATGCAGCCTTTAACAAGTAACTTCTTCACATCCACAACAGGTACAATTCTTACGTAACATATCACTCTTGCTTTGGGTAATCTGGACATACCAACACAATAGTTTGACTTTAGATTTGCCTTCATTACCTAGAAGATTGAAGTAATAATCATGATCTAGGAACACAACCACCATTGAATTTTCATATAAAACTACATCTTAAAGTAAATTTAGTACATAGAGTTGATCCACTTTACCATGAAAGAGAACGGAAAGTATTGGGTTTTGTTTATTTTAATTCTGAATGACAAAACATTTCCAAAAGCCTTATTTCTCTGTTTTAGAGAGTTATTTGTATGGTACAATTTTACAAATGTTTTTCTAACTGCATACAAGTCATTCTGTATTTATCCCCAGATCTGTAAATTAGGTTTTCATATAATATTTTAGATAGTTAGGTTTATGTAAAAATTCCTGCAAAAGTTCACTTTTCCTGTGAAATAATGTTCATCAAACTAATAGCATTACAGTAATGGCTTATAATTAAAAGTCATCACTGCCTTTAACAAATAGAAATTATCTGGAAATTTAATATTAGAATTCTAAGGACTGAATTGTTTATTTGTTTGTTTTGTTGTTGTTGTTTTTGGCCACCACTTGGATTATTCCTGGATCTGAGCTCATAATTTTCTCCTAGCAGGCTTGGGGGACTATATGGAATGCAGGGCATCAAACCGTGGTTCGTCCCAGATGGCTGTGTGCAAGGCAAATGCCCTACTGCTATTGTTCCGGCCCAAAGGAATAAATTTTTGAGAATATTCATCAATCAAAAAGTAAGAGGGACATTTGGGACATAGGTTATGGGAATGTTGCACTGGTGAAGGGGGTGATTTTACATGACTGAAACCCAAGCACAATAATGTTTGTAATCAAGGAGATACTAATTAGGGGCCAGAGAGATAGCATGGAGGTAAGGCATTTGCCTCTCGTGCAGAGAAGGACGGTGGTTCCAATCCCAGCATCTCATATGGTCCCCTGAGCCTGCCAGGAGTGATTTCTGAGCATAGAGCCAGGAGTATCACTGAGCACTGCCTGGTGTGACCCAGAAACTGAAAAAAAATAATGTAGGCAAAGACGCTCACCAATGTGATAAATGATTACCCTGTGTCATTCTGTAGAGGGAGCATAGGCAAATGAAAAGAGAAATGGCTCCCAAAAGTAAAAAAGAGGCCCAGAGATAGTACAATGGATAAGGCACTTCCTTCCAAAAGCAAAATAGAGACCAAGAGATAGTACACTGGTTATGGCACTTCCTTCCATGCAACAAACCTAAGTTGGGTCCCTAGAGCCACACCAAAAGTCCAACCTGAGTGCATAGTCAGCACTGAATATTGCTAGCTTTGGCCTCAAGTCAAAGAAAAACAAACCCAACAAAGATCATAAAAACAAATGCGAACAATAAAGAAAAAGAGACTCAAATAGACCTTGAACAAGAGGAAAAAACAAAAATGGAATACTAAGCCCAGATCCATCCAAAGCACTTGGAATAGAGAATGATGGTTGACAGCAAAACTTCTGGACACTTGATTCCCAAAAATAGGGATTCCTGACAATGGCCTTTGGATCAGAGGGTGTCAGGGACCGACTCAGCATATTCTAGTTAGAAGGCATCTGCTCTCCCACTAAGCTGTGTCTCCGGAACTTGTAGACCATTCTCTTCCTTGCTATCTGATGTAGGGAATTCTCCTCACACCTACTGGAAAACTTGCAGGCCCAAAACTCACCCCTCCAGCTTATTGTCCACAAGCCAGTGGCTCCACCATGTAGAACCAAGAGCCAAGGTAGCTTCCCCACTCCAGGCCGCCTGAGGAGCCTTTGTTGGTATTAACCAAGCCACCCCCAAGGGGAGGAAAAAGCCAGACTCGGAGGCAATAGAAAACAAAAACATTTTATTCCATCTGAAGTTGGTCCTATAAGGCGTCCATCATTTTGGACAGGGTCACTTCTTTTGGCATCAAGGCAGTGCTGTATCCATCCGTCGTTGACACCTCCTTGAAGATGCCACCGCCGATGCCACCGCCAATGCTGCTGCTGCTGCTGCTGCTACTGGTGCAGTTTCCAACCGCTGTTGTGACAACCTTGAAGATGTCACCGCCGATGTCACTGCCGCTGCTGCTGCTGCTGCCTCCAGTGGTGCTGTATTCTACCTCCATTGACACCTCCTTGAAGATGCCACCGCCGATGCCACCACCAATGCTGCTGCTGCTGCTAGTGGTGCTGTATCCCACCGCTGTTGACACATCCTTGAAGATGTCACCACCGTTGTTACTGCTGCTGCTGCTGCTGCCGCCATTGGTGCTGTATTCAACCTCTGTTGACACTTCCTTGAAGATGCCACCGCCGATGTCTCTGCCGCTGCTGCTGCTGCTGCTAGTGGTGCTGTATCCAACCGCTGTTGACACATCCATGAAGATGTCACCGCCGATGTCACTGCCGCTTCTGCTGCTGCTGCCGCCAGTGGTGCTGTATTCAACCTCCGTTGACACCTCCTTGAAGATGCCACTGCCGATGCCACCGCCAATGCTGCTGCTGCTGCTGCTGCTAGTGGTGCTGTATCCAACCACTGTTGACACATCCTTGAAGATGTCACCGCCGATGTCACTGCCGCTGCTGCTTCTGCTGCTGCTGCCGCCAGTGGTGCTGTATTCAAGCTCTGTTGACACTTCCTTGAAGATGCCACCGCCGATGGCACTGCCAATGCTGCTGCTGCTGCTGCTAGTGGTGCTGTATCCAACCACTGTTGACACATCCTTGAAGATGTCACCGCCGATGTCACTGCTGCTGCTGCTGGTGCTGCTGCCGCCAGTGGTGCTGTATTCAACCTCCGTTGACACCTCCTTGAAGATGTCACTGCCAATGCCACCGCTGCTGCTGCTGCTGCTGCTGCCAGTGGTGCTGAATCCAACCACCGTTGACACATCCTTGAAGATGTCACCGCCAATGCCACCGCTGCTGCTGCTGCTGCCAGTGGTGCTGAATTCAACCACTGTTGACACATCCTTGAAGATGTCACCGCCGATGTCACTGCCGCCGCTGCTGCTGCTGCCAGTGGTGCTGTATTCAACCTCCGTTGACACCTCCTTGAAGATGCCACCGCCAATGCTGCTGCTGCTGCTAGTGGTGCTGTATCCAACCACTGTTGACACATCCTTGAAGATGTCACCGCCGATGTCACTGCCGCTGCTGCTGCTGCTGCCAGTGGTGCTGTATTCAACCTCCGTTGACACCTCCTTGAAGATGTCACCGCCAATGCCACCGCTGATGCTGCTGCTGCTGCCAGTGGTGCTGAATCCAACCACCGTTGACACATCCTTGAAGATGTCACCGCCGATGTCACTGCCGCTGCTGCTGCTGCTGCCAGTGGTGCTGAATTCAACCACTGTTGACACATCCTTGAAGATGCCACTGCCGATGCCACCGCCAATGCTGCTGCTGCTGCTGCTGCTAGTGGTGCTGTATCCAACCACTGTTGACACATCCTTGAAGATGTCACCGCCGATGTCACTGCCGCTGCTGCTTCTGCTGCTGCTGCCGCCAGTGGTGCTGTATTCAAGCTCTGTTGACACTTCCTTGAAGATGCCACCGCCGATGGCACTGCCAATGCTGCTGCTGCTGCTGCTAGTGGTGCTGTATCCAACCACTGTTGACACATCCTTCAAGATGTCACCGCCGATGTCACTGCTGCAGCTGCTGGTGCTGCTGCCGCCAGTGGTGCTGTATTCAACCTCCGTTGACACCTCCTTGAAGATGTCACTGCCAATGCCACCACTGCTGCTGCTGCTGCTGCTGCCAGTGGTGCTGAATCCAACCACCGTTGACACATCCTTGAAGATGTCACCGCCAATGCCACCGCTGCTGCTGCTGCTGCCAGTGGTGCTGAATTCAACCACTGTTGACACATCCTTGAAGATGTCACCGCCGATGTCACTGCCGCCGCTGCTGCTGCTGCCAGTGGTGCTGTATTCAACCTCCGTTGACACCTCCTTGAAGATGCCACCGCCAATGCTGCTGCTGCTGCTAGTGGTGCTGTATCCAACCACTGTTGACACATCCTTGAAGATGTCACCGCCGATGTCACTGCCGCTGCTGCTGCTGCTGCCAGTGGTGCTGTATTCAACCTCCGTTGACACCTCCTTGAAGATGTCACCGCCAATGCCACCGCTGATGCTGCTGCTGCTGCCAGTGGTGCTGAATCCAACCACCGTTGACACATCCTTGAAGATGTCACCGCCGATGTCACTGCCGCTGCTGCTGCTGCTGCCAGTGGTGCTGAATTCAACCACTGTTGACACATCCTTGAAGATGTCACCGCCGATGTCACTGCCGCTGCTGCTGCTGCTGCCAGTGGTGCTGTATTCAACCTCTGTTGACACTTCCTTGAAGATGCCACCGCCAATGGCACCGCCAATGCTGCTGCTGCTGCTGCTAGTAGTGCTGGATCCATCCAGCGTTGACACCTCGTGGAAGATGTCACCACCGATGTCACTGCCGCTGCTGCTGCTGCTGCCGCCAGTGGTGCTGTATTCAACCTCTGTTGACACCTCCTTGAAGATGCCACCGCCGATGCCACCGCCAATGCTGCTGCCGCTGCTGCCAGTGGTGCTGTATCCCACCGCTGTTGACACCTCCTTGAAGATGCCACCTACGATGTCACCGCCAATGCTGCTGCTGCTGCCAGTGGTGCTGTATCCAACTGCCGTTGACTCCTCCTTGAAGATGTCACCGCCGAATCCACCGCCAATGCTGCTGCTGCCAGTGGTGCTGTATCCAACCACTGTTGACACCTCCTTGAAGATGCCACCACCGATGCCGCTGCTGCTGCTGCTGCTACTGCTGCTGCTGCTGCTGCTAGTGGTGCTGTATCCAAGAGCAGTTGTCAGTTCAAGCTCATTGACTGCATCAGGGTGGAACGGGGAAGAGTGGCAGGTTTTGGTTAGACTAGCGTTCATCCCAGCTCTTGCCTCGTTACTCTTAGTTCCCTCTGAATGGTCACTTGCCCATTCTGGGCAGTGAAACTGCAGGTGGGACTCCGCGAGGCAACCTGGATCTACTCTGTGCAAGACAAGTGCCCTACTTGCTGTCCTGTGGCCAGTCCCTGTAAGGTAAGTCTCTTACCCGATCTCCCAGGCATGTCTACCTGATTCTTGGAGGGACTATGTCAGTTGTTGGACCTAGAGGGGAAGCAAAGCCCAAAAGTCTCCCACTGGACCTCTCTCACTGCACTGGCCTCTCCCAACTCCAGTGCTTCCAGCCCAGTCAGATCCCAGGGAGAGAGATGGGATGCTGAGAGGTCTCTGTGCTCTGGGATGGATACTGTGTGACTCTCTGAGAAGGAAAGGCCCAGGGGAGTGCTCTCCCCACAGGCATATCATGGCAAGGTCGAAATGGGCACTGATGTTCATGAAAACCTCCCTAGGAATCTGCTCCAGGCACAGGGACAGGTGGATGCAGAAAGCCTAGTGCTCAACTCTGCTTCTGGGGAACTGACTGGAAATCAAATTTTACCTCTGTATTTCAGTGGAAAAGACCCAGCATTCTGCAAGCTCAGCAACACCAATATCACTCCTACAAAAGCATCCATTCTTGACCAACGAATGAATATTCTCCTGGGCTAGGAGTCCTCCCAGGAGACTAAAGTCTCTGCTCTGTGAGGTCATCCAATGAGATCATGAATAGAGATGAGGTCGATGCATGGATGTGGGGGCCAATCAGATCTCAGATGTTCCATGGTGTCATGTGTGTATATGTGGTACTTATACAGAAAGAAATACTACTCAATTATTTGGAAAATAAAGTCATCAACTTTCCCTATTTATGGAGGGAGGGAAGATGGAGGGAATAAGGAAGGAAGGAAAGAACAATTGGAAAGAAGGGAAGAAGGAAAGGAAGGAAGGAAGGTAGGAAGATTTAGTTTTAAAAATTATTCAGATGGAGGACATGAAAAGGGAATTGAAACACCACAGCAATAAAGAAAGAAATATCAAATTAAATATCCAGTGAGCAATACAGCTACAAAGACAAGCACCACACAGTATTCTCGGTCCTAAAATCAAACCATGTCGGAGTGTAAAAAGAAAGGAAGATAAAATAAAATAAAATAAAATTGGAGACATCAACTTCAATATCTAGACTCTAGAAGGACTCTGCCCATTTTCAGCTTTTTTGATTTTTTACCCCATTCTATAGCTTTTCTTTCCTTCAAACAAAATCACATTACTGGAACTATCTATCTCTGCCTGTCAAATAGAGGGGGATATAAGGGAGGGTACCAGGACCAAACAAATATACGATCACTAGTAGTATGCTAGACTAAGAGGGGACCACCTACTCTAGCAGCCCGAGGGGTAATGGTGGAGAATATGGGTAACAGGAAGGGAACAGGTTGGGGGGGACAACAAATTTGGTGATGGGTATTCCCTTGATTCAGTGTTAATATGTACCTAAAATACTACTGTGAAAGATATGTAAGCCAATAGAATCAAAATAAAAATAAAAAAAGGAAGAGATCTTGAAACAAAAAATATTCATTCAGATGGTTTCAGGTGAAGTCTATCAAACATTCTGATAATATATGTAAAAATCCTCAACAAAATCTTGGCAAAACAAATCCAACAACACCAAAAGATTACTCACTATGTGCAAGGGGTTTTATCCCCGGGATGCAAGGATGGTTCAACATAGGAAAATCAATCAACATTATTCATCACATTGACAAAAAGAAAGACAAAAACCACAGGATCGTATCCATCGATACAGAGAATGCATTTGTCAAAATCCCACACCCATTCATGATGAAAACACTCAGAAAATAGGGCAGGAAGAAACATTCCTTCAGATCGAACAGCTATCTATAAAAAACCACAGCCAACATTAGCCTTAATGGCGACAAACTGAAATCATTTCTACTAAGGTCAGGATGTAGGCAAGGCTGCCTAGTGCCTTTCCATAATCGTTCTCCAATCATATTCAACACAGTTTTAGAAGTCCTAGCACTAGCAATCAGATAAGAGAAGGGAATCCAAGGAATCCTTTAAAATAAATTAATCATTCAACTATTAATTTAATAATAATAAATGAATAACAATAATAAAATATTATTAAATTAATTGTTTAAAATAAATTGAACAGTGTACTAGACTTTTTCTAGTAAAAGGATACAAACTGTTGTGTTTTCACTTTCTTCTTGCCTGACACCTTTAGACATGAAGACGGGTAACATCCTGTGATCACATTACTTCTGGAAGGTTAAATGACTCTCCTCAACTCTCTCTCCTCTGTATGTTATACATATAGGTATGTAAATATATATACATATATAGGTATGTATATATAGTGCACTAAAACCAAATACTTTATCTACACTATTATATTCCATGTTAGAAACATTTTACAGTACACCATTATATAGAGAATTTATATCTTTGACTTAGTATATTGAATTGTTAAATCAAAAAGACGTGTTAACTTGAGAATGATTATTTTACAGTTGACTCTCTCTTTATAGCTGGTACCAAAATGTGAATAAAAGACACTTCCTCGTCGAATTTTTACTGGCTCCTGGTCCACCCAATTTCTGACAATGTCTTTGTACTTCAGGAAGAAACCACTTTGTCCTAATCCTATGTGTGTGGTGTGTGGTGGGACAATGGTACTTTGTCTTCAATCATCTTTCTCAGCCATTAAGGAAAATGTATTTCTTCCACCTGGTATCCTTCTATATCAATTCTATTTTTCTAAATGTATGGATCCTTGATTGGTGCTCCAGCTTGTTTATTGACGTATCTTCATGAATGTATCATGGGCAGTGGAAAGTGATGTCTAGTTGCATAGTTGGAGTTGGAGTATCTTGCGCATGTCGAGTGCTCCGAGCTTTTCAGTCACACTGTTTCCTTTTCCAGGGTTCATGTTTCCGTGTCAATGGAAAACAATCTATATTTGGTCTGTGCCAATGGTTGGCAACCTCTTTTTTCAACTGAGCCAACACTCGCCGAAACCACGATTGAAATTTATTTTGAGAGCCACACAGGATGCGAGGCCTGACTCCTGGAGTGGCCGTCTGGCACACAGAACAGCCACATTAAAAGTGGAAAGAGGCACATTTGGCTTGCGAGCCACAGGTTGTTGACCACTATTATACTAAACACACTGTGTTACGTAAGTCATATATTAGATATATAGAGTCATTGTTCAAATGCCCCTTTAAAAATAAAAACCTGACCAGTAATGAGGCATAACGAAAATGAAATTATTTAAAAAATGCAGCCTTTAACAAGTAACTTCTTCACATCCACAACAGGTACAATTCTTACGTACATATCTCTCTTGCTTTGGGTAATCTGACATACAAACACAATAGTTTGACTTTAGATTTGCCTTCATTACCTAGATGATTGAAGTAATAATCATGATCTAGGAACATAACCACCATTGAATTTTCATATAAAACTACATCTTAAAGCAAATTTAGTACATAGAGTTGATCCACTTTACCATGAAAGAGAACGGAATGTATTGGATTTTGTTTATTTTAATTCTGAATGACAAAACATTTCCAAAAGCCTTATTTCTCTGTTTTAGAGAGTTATTTGTATGGTACAATTTTACAAATGTTTTTCTAACTGCATACAAGTCATTCTGTATTTATCCCCAGATCTGTAAATTAGGTTTTCATATAATATTTTAGATAGTTACGTTTATGTAAAAATTCCTGCAAAAGTTTACTTTTCCTGTGAAATAATGTTCATCAAACAAATAGCATTACAGTAATGGCTTATAATTAAAAGTCATCACTGCCTTTAACAAATAGAAATTATCTGGAAATTTAATATTAGAATTCTAAGGACTGAATTGTTTATTTGTTTGTTTTGTTGTTGTTGTTTTTGGCCACCAATTGGATTATTTCTGGATCTGAGCTCATAATTTTCTCCTAGCAAGCTTGGGGGACTATATGGAATGCAGGGCATCAAACCGTGGTTCATCCCAGATGGCTGTGTGCAAGGCAAATGCCCTATTGCTATTGTTCCGGCCCAAAGTAATAAATTTTTGAGAATATTCATCAATCAAAAAGTAAGAGGGAGATTTGGGACATAGGTTATGGGAATGTTGCACTGGTGAAGGGGGTGATCTTTACATGACTGAAACCCAAGCACAATAATGTTTCTAATCAAGGAGATACTAATTAGGGGCCAGAGAGATAGCATGGAAGTAAGGCATTTGCCTCTCGTGCAGAGAAGGTCGGTGGTTCAAATCCCGGCATCTCATATGGTCCCCTGAGCCTGCTAGGAGTGATTTCTGAGCATAGAGCCAGGAGTATCACTGAGCACTGCCTGTTGTGACCCAGAAACTGAAAAAAAATAATGTAGGCAAAGACGCTCACCAATGTGATAAATGATTACCCTGTGTCATTCTGTAGAGGGAGCATAGGCAAATGAAAAGAGAAATGGCTCCCAAAAGTAAAAAAGAGGCCCAGAGATAGTACAATGGATAAGGCACTTCCTTCCAAAAGCAAAATAGAGACCAAGAGATAGTACACTGGTTATGGCACTTCCTTCCATGCAACTAACCTAAGTTTGGTCCCTAGAGCTACACCAAGAGTCCAACCTGAGTGCATAGTCAGCACTGAATATTGCTAGCTTTGGCCTCAAGTCAAAGAAAAACAAACCCAACAAAGATCATAAAAACAAATGCGAACAATCAAGAAAAAGAAACTCAAATAGTCCTTGAACAAAAGGAAAAAACGGAAAAGGAATACTAAGCTCAGATCCATCCAAAGCACGTGGAATAGAGAATGATGGTTGACAGCAAAACTTCTGGACACTGGATTCCAAAAAATAGGGATTCCTGACAATGGCCTATGGATCAGAGGGTGTCAGGGACCGACTCATCATATTCTAGTTAGAAGGCATCTGCTCTCCCACTAAGCTGTGTCTCCGGAACTTGTAGACCATTCTCTTCCTTGCTATCTGATGTAGGGAACTCTCCTCACACCTACTGGAAAACTTGCAGGCCCAAAACTCACCCCTCCAGCTTATTGTCCACAAGCCAGTGGCTCCACCATGCAGAAACAAGAGCCAAGGTAGCTTCCCCACTCCAGGCCGCCTGAGGAGCCTTTGTTGGCATTAACCAAGCCACCCCCAAGGGGAGGAAAAAGCCAGACTCGGAGGCAATAGAAAACAAAAACATTTTATTCCACCTCCAGTTGGTCCTATATGGCGTCCATCATTTGGACAGGGCCACTTCCTTTGCCATCAAGGCAGTGCTGTATCCATCCGTCGTTGACACCTCCTTGAAGATGCCACCGCCGATGCCACCGCCAATGCTGCTGCTGCTGCTGCTAGTGGTGCTGTATCCAACCGCTGTTGACACATCCTTGGAGATGTCACCGCCGATGTCACTGCCGCTGCTGCTGCTGCCGCCAGTGGTGCTGTATTCAACCTCCGTTGACACCTCCTTGAAGATGTCAACGCCAATGCCACCGCTGATGCTGTTGCTGCCAGTGGTGCTGAATCCAACCACCTTTGACACATCCTTGAAGATGTCACCGCCAATGCCACCGCTGCTGCTGCTGCTGCCAGTGGTGCTGAATTCAACCACTGTTGACACATCCTTGAAGATGTCACCGCCGATGTCACTGCCGCTGCTGCTGCTGCCAGTGGTGCTGTATTCAACCTCCGTTGACACCTCCTTGAAAATGCCACCGCCGATGCCACCGCCAATGCTGCTGCTGCTGCTAGTGGTGCTGTATCCAACCACTGTTGACACATCCTTGAAGATATCACCGCCGATGTCACTGCCGCTGCTGCTGCTGCCGCCAGTGGTGCTGTATTCAACCTCTGTTGACACTTCCTTGAAGATGCCACCGCCGATGGCAACGCCAATGCTGCTGCTGCTGCTGCTGCTGCTGCTAGTGGTGCTGTATCCAACCACTGTTGACACATCCTTGAAGATGTCACCGCCGATGTCACTGCTGCTGCTGCTGGTGCTGCTGCCGCCAGTGGTGCTGTATTCAACCTCCGTTGACACCTCCTTGAAGATGTCACCGCCAATGCCACTGCTGCTGCTGTTGCTGCTGCTGCCAGTGGTGCTGAATCCAACCACCGTTGACACATCCTTGAAGATGTCACCGCCAATGCCACCGCTGCTGCTGCTGCTGCCAGTGGTGCTGAATTCAACCACTGTTGACACATCCTTGAAGATGTCACCGCCGATGTCACTGCTGCTGCTGCTGGTGCTGCTGCCTCCAGTGGTGCTGTATTCAACCTCCGTTGACACCTCCTTGAAGATGTCACCGCCAATGCCACTGCTGCTGCTGGTGCTGCTGCAGCAAGTGGTGCTGAATCCAACCACCGTTGACACATCCTTGAAGATGTCACCGCCAATGCCACCGCTGCTACTGCTGCTGCCAGTGGTGATGAATTCAACCACTGTTGACACATCCTTGAAGATGTCACCGCCGATGTCACTGCCGCTGCTGCTGCTGCTGCCAGTGGTACTGTATTCAACCTCCGTTGACACCTCCTTGAAGATGCCACCGCCGATGCCACCGCCAATGCTGCTGCTGCTGCTAGTGGTGCTGTATCCAACCACTGTTGACACATCCTTGAAGATATCACCGCCGATGTCACTGCCGCTGCTGCTGCTGCTGCTGCTGCCGCCAGTGGTGCTGTATTCAACCTCTGTTGACACTTCCTTGAATATGCCACCGCCAGTGGCACCGCCAATGCTGCTGCTGCTGTTGCTGCTGCTAGTAGTGCTGGATCCAAATGGCGTTGACACCTCGTGGAAGATGTCACCGCCGATGTCACTGCCGCTGCTGCTGCTGCTGCTGCCACCAGTGGTGCTGTATTCAACCTCTGTTGACACCTCCTTGAAGATGCCACCACCGATGCGACCGCCAATGCTGCTGCCGCTGCTGCCAGTGGTGCTGTATCCCACCGCTGTTGACACCTCCTTGAAGATGCCACCTACGATGTCACCGCCAATGCTGCTGCTGCTGCCAGTGGTGCTGTATCCATCTGCCGTTGACTCCTCCTTGAAGATGTCACCGCCGAATCCACCGCCAATGCTGCTGCTGCCAGTGGTGCTGTATCCAACCACTGTTGACACCTCCTTGAAGATGCCACCACCGATGCCGCTGCTGCTGCTGCTGCTACTGCTGCTGCTGCTGCTGCTGCTGCTGCTGCTGCTGCTGCTAGTGGTGCTGTATCCAAGAGCAGTTGTCAGTTCAAGCTCATTGACTGCATCAGGGTGGAACGGGGAAGAGTGGCAGGTTTTGGTTAGACTAGCGTTCATCCCAGCTCTTGCCTCGTTACTCTTAGTTCCCTCTGAATGTTCACTTGCCCATTCTGGGCAGTGAAACTGCAGGTGGGACTCCGCGAGGCAACCTGGATCTACTCTGTGCAAGACAAGTGCCCTACTTGCTGTCCTGTGGCCAGTCCCTGTAAGGTAAGTCTCTTACCCGATCTCCCAGGCATGTCTACCTGATTCTTGGAGGGACTATGTCAGTTGTTGGACCTAGAGGGGAAGCAAAGCCCAAAAGTCTCCCACTGGACCTCTCTCACTGCACTGGCCTCTCCCAACTCCAGTGCTTCCAGCCCAGTCAGATCCCAGGGAGAGAGATGGGATGCTGAGAGGTCTCTGTGCTCTGGGATGGATACTGTGTGACTCTCTGAGAAGGAAAGGTCCAGGGGAGTGCTCTCCCCACAGGCATGTCATGCCAAGGTCGGAGCTGGGCACTGATGTTCATGAAAACCTCCCTAGGACTCTGCTCCAGGCACAGGGACAGGTGGATGCAGAAAGCCTAGTGCTCAACTCTGCTTCTGGGGAACTGACTGGAAATCAAATTTTACCTCTGTATTTCAGTGGAAAAGACCCAGCATTCTGCAAGCTCAGCAACACCAATATCACTCCTACAAAAGCATCCATTCTTGACCAACGAATGAATATTCTCCTGGGCTAGGAGTCCTCCCAGGAGACTAAAGTCTCTGCTCTGTGAGGTCATCCAATGAGATCATGAATAGAGATGAGGTCGATGCATGGATGTGGGGGCCAATCAGATCTCAGATGTTCCATGGTGTCATGTGTGTATATGTGGTACTTATACAGAAAGAAATACTACACAATTATTTGGAAAATAAAGTCATCAACTTTCCCTATTTATGGAGGGAGGGAAGATGGAGGGAATAAGGAAGGAAGGAAAGAACAATTGGAAAGAAGGGAAGAAGGAAAGGAAGGAAGGAAGGAAGGAAGGTAGGAAGATTTAGTTTTAAAAATTATTCAGATGGAGGACATGAAAAGGGAATTGAAACACCACAGCTATACAGAAAGAAATATCAAATTAAATATCCAGTGAGCAATACAGCTACAAAGACAAGCACCACACAGTATTCTCGGTCCTAAAATCAAAACATGTCGGCGTGTAAAAAGAAAGAAAGATAAAATAAAATAAAATTGGAGACATCAACTTCAATATCTAGACTCTAGAAGGACTCTGCCCATTTTCAGCTTATTTGATTTTTTACCCCATTGTATTTCTTTTCTTTCCTTTAAACAAAATCACATTACTGGAACTATCTATCTCTGCCTCTCAAATAGAGGGGGATATAAGGGAGGGTACCAGGACCAAACAAATATACGATCACTAGTAGTATGCTAGACTAAGAGGGGACCACCTACTCTAGCAGCCCGAGGGGTAATGGTGGAGAATATGGGTAACAGGAAGGGAACGGGTTGGGGGGATGACAAATTTGGTGATGGGTATTCCCCTGATTCAGTGTTAATATGTACCTAAAATACTACTGTGAAAGATATGTAAGCCAATAGAATCAAAATAAAAATAAAAAAAGGAAGAGATCTTGAAACAAAAAAATATTTATTCAGATGGTTTTCAGGTGAAGTCTATCAAACATTCTGATAATATACGTAAAAATCCTCAACAAAATCTTGGCAAAACAAATCCAACAACACCAAAAGATTACTCATTATGTGCAAGGGGTTTTATCCCCGGGATGCAAGGATGGTTCAACATAGGAAAATCAATCAACATTATTCATCACATTGAAAAAAAGACAGACAAAAACCACAGGATCTTATCCATCGATGCAGAGAATGCATTTGTCAAAATCCCACACCCATTCATGATGAAAACACTCAGAAAATAGGGCAGGAAGAAACATTCCTTCAGATCGAACAGCTATCTATAAAAAACCACAGCCAACATTAGCCTTAATGGCGACAAACTGAAATCATTTCTACTAAGGTCAGGATGTAGGCAAGGCTGCCTAGTGCCTTTCTGTAATCGTTCTCCAATCATATTCAACACAGTTTTACAAGTCCTAGCACTAGCAATCATATAAGAGAAGGGAATCCAAGGAATCCTTTAAAATAAATTAATCATTTAACTATTAATTTAATAATAATAAATGAACAACAATAATAAAATATTATTAAATTAATTGTTTAAAATAAATTGAACAGTGTACTAGACTTTTTCTAGTAAAAGGATACAAACTGTTGTGTTTTCACTTTCTTCTTGCCTGACACCTTTAGACATGGAGACGTGTAACATCCTGTGATCACATTACTTCTGGAAGGTTAAATGACTCTCCTCACCTCTCTCTCCTCGGTATGTTATATATATAGGTATGTAAATATATATACATATATAGGTATGTATATATAGTGCACTAAAACCAAATACTTTATCTACACTATTATATTCCATATTAGAAACATTTTACAGTACACCATTATATATAGAATTTAAAACTTCGACTTAGTATATTGAATTGTTAAATCAAAAAGACGTGTTAACTTGAGAATGGTTATTTTACAGTTGACTCTCTCTTTATAGCTGGTACCAAAATGTGAATAAAAGACACTTCCTCGTCGAATTTTTACTGGCTCCTGGTCCACCCAATTTCTGACAATGTCTTTGTCCTTCAGGAAGAAACCACTTTGTCCTAATCCTATGTGTGTGGTGTGTGGTGGGATAATGGTACTTTGTCTTCAGTCATCTTTCTCAGCCATTAAGGAAAATGTATTTCTTCCATCTGGTATCCTTCTATATCAATTCTATTTTTCTAAATGTATGGATCCTTGATTGGTGCTCTAGCTTGTTTTTTGACTTATCTTCATGAATGTATCATGGGCAGTGGAAAGTGATGTCTACTCGCATAATTGGAGGTGGAGTATCTTGTGCATGTCGAGTGCTCCGAGCTTTTCAGTCACACTGTTTCCTTTTCCAAAGTTCATGTTTCCGTGTCAATGGAAAACAATCTATATTTGGTCTGTGCCAGTGGTCGGCAACCTCTTTTTTCAACTGAGCCAAAACTCGCCAAAACCACGATTGAAATTTATTTTGAGAGCCACACAGGATGCGAGGCCTGACTCCTGGAGTGGCCATCTGACACACAGAACAGCCACATTAAAAGTGGAAAGAGGCACATATGGCTTGCGAGCCACAGGTTGTTGACCACTATTATACTAAACACACTGTGTTACATAAGTCATATATTAGATATATAGAGTCATTCTTCAAATGCCCCTTTAAAAATAAAACCCTGACCAGTAATGAGGCATAACCAAAATGAAATTATTTAAAAAATGCAGCCTTTAACAAGTAACTTCTTCACATCCACAACAGGTACAATTCTTACGTAATATATCACTCTTGCTTTGGGTAATCTGGACATACCAACACAATAGTTTGACTTTAGATTTGCCTTCATTACCTAGAAGATTGAAGTAATAATCATGATCTAGGAACACAACCACCATTGAATTTTCATATAAAACTACATCTTAAAGTAAATTTAGTACATAGAGTTGATCCACTTTATCATGAAAGAGAATGGAATGTATTGGGTTTTGTTTATTTTAATTCTGAATGACAAAACTTTTCCAAAAGCCTTATTTCTCTGTTTTAGAGAGTTATTTTTATGGTACAATTTTACAAATGTTTTTCTAACTGCATACAAGTCATTCTGTATGTTTCCCTAGATCTGTAAGGTAGGTTTTCATATAATATTTTAGATAGTTACATTTATGTAAAAATTCCTGCAAAAGTTCACTTTTCCTGTGAAATAATGTTAATCAAACTACTAATAGCATTACAGTAATGGCTTTAAAATTAAAAGTCATCACTGCCTTTAAAAAATAGAAATTATTTGGAAATTTCATATTAGAATTCTAAGGACTGAATTGTTTGTTTGTTTGCTTGGTTTGTCGTTGTTTTTTTGCCACCACTTGGATTATTCCTGGATCTGAGCTCATAATTTTCTCCTGGCAGGCTTGGGGGACTATATGGAATGCAGGGCATCAAACCGTGGTTCGTCCCAGATGGCTGTGTGCAAGGCAAATGCCCTATTGCTATTGTTCCGGCCCAAAGGAATAAATTTTTGAGAATATTCATCAATCAAAAAGTAAGAGGGACATTTGGGACATAGGTTGTGGGAATGTTGCACTGGTGAAGGGGGTGATCTTTATATGACTGAAACCCAAGCACAATAATGTTTGTAATCAAGGAGATACTAATTAGGGGCCAGAGAGATTGCATGGAGGTATGTCATTTGCCTCTCATGCAGAAGGTTGGTGGTTCAAATCCTGGCATCTCATGGTCCCCTAAGCCTGTAAGGAGTGATTTCTGAGCAAAGAACCTGGAGTAACCCCTGAGCACTGCTGGGTATTACCCCAAAACCAAAAATAAAAAAGGTATTAATTTTTAAAAAAAGACAAACGTAGAAATTGAATAAAAATCAAACTAAACAAAGGGGGGGAGAGATAGCATGTAGGTAAAGCATTTGCCTTGCATGCAGAAGGACTGTAGTTCGAATCCTGGCATCCCATATGGTCCTCCGAGCCTGCCAGGAGCGATTTCTAAGCATAGAGTAACCCCTGAGTGCAGCCGGGTGTGACCTAACACCCCCCCCCCAAAAAAAGAAGTATGATCATGTACTAATTCTCTGCAGACTGTTTTTTCCACAATAATGGACAATGAAACATTATTCCCAGGAATATGACTGAATTTGTATATATATACATATCACTTTTTATTTATAAAAATCATGTATATTTTACTTCCTTTCATATTTGTCTCTATATCTTATTAGGGAACAAGTCATGTCCAAACACTTAACTAAAAATGAATGATCTAGAATAAAGTTTGCATTTATCTCCTCTCAATTTTTCTCCACACCAACATATAATCTTGGCATTCCCTTTCTTCAAAGTTATATGTAAGAAACTATGTTAAAAACGGAAGGAAGATGTAACTAAGAAGAAAGCAGATTATGGAGGCAATCTGCTCAAATCTAGGATAAAAGGAGGGAAGCCGTGATGGTGAATAAAAAAGCTCAGTTGGAGGGGATAAAACCACAGACTGGTTTTTTAATTCTAGGATCAAATTACCTAGGACTCTCATCACTTGTGGGTTCTGGAAGTATAGATCCTGTAAAGCAATGGAAATAAATGAGGACATTGGATGGGAATATTTTCAATTTTGACTAAAATTATAAAAATTTTTATGGTAAAAAGAAAGTGGTTAAAAAAAGGAGACAACAAGTAAGAAAGTGAAAATAAAGCTAAACAGATAGGGTAAAATAGAAACAAGTGAGAGAGAGAGAGAGAGAGAGAGAGAGAGAGAGAGAGAGAGAGAGAGGAAGAAGTTAAAGAGCAATCATTTCTCTATAGACAACAAAAGTCATATACTATGGGATGAATTAAAAGGTGAAGAATGCTGGCAGCAAAAGTTTCTAAATCTGTAATATAGAGTTTGAACCTATAAGTAAAGAAGGAGATTGGTGGGGTGGAGTGACAGCACAGCTGTAGGGTGTTGCCTTGCACTCAGCTGAACCAGGACAGATTTCGGTTGGATCCCAGGCATCCCATTTGGTCCCCCAAGCCAGGAGTGATTTCTGAGCGCAGAGCCTGGAGTAACCCCTGAGCATCAACAGGTGTGCCCCCTCCCCCAAAAGGAGGAGATTTATTGGCCTCTTTATAATTTATAAAATTACAATAGTTCCTGAACTTTGGTGTTAGGTTCTAGGAAATTTCCACTTTAAAGAAAATGATGTATTTTGAAGCAAATTTATTATAGACTAATAGGTTTGAAAAAAATGTATTTTTTTCTGGTCACAAAAAATTATCAGACTTTTAAGTGAAAACTCAAAAATACTTTTGAATATTCAACAAAAATTGAATTAATAGTTCATTTCTAATTCACTATCTCCAGTTTAGGGCCATAGAATATTCACTACCAACTCAGAACCTCACCCTCATAAGAACCCTTCTCTTTTACACACACAAACTCCAATTGGTGTTAACATGAAAACGGATTTCTCTGTGTTGGTGGGTTCTTGGGATTGAATAAAGGATTTGTGTACAAAAATTGAGGAGGTTAAGAACTTAGAGTTTATTGTATAGTTCAAATATATGGGTCCAGGTCCTTCCCCAATGTCCAGGCCTCTCTTTTTATGCATGTATAAGGTCACTCATTCTCTTCGTTGTTGCTGGTCTAGTTTATAACTTCCTATTTATCATCTCTTTCAACCTCCAGCATGCATGGACTGGTCTGTCCCTAAATTGTTCTCTATTAAATGTTCACTTTGCTAGTCTGAAATCTTATAGCTGGATCTCTTAAAGATTCAATGATACCCTGATTGCTTCAGCTGTCCTTCAGTCTCTATCCATAGTCAACTGTGTTACATAAGATCTCTGTCACTGTGCCTCTCTCAGACTGTACCTTGGTGGTCCTCTGACATCTAGGCTTTTCTTAATCCCCAGACATGGCCACGTGCACTTGGGCAAGATCCCTGCTATCCTGCTCTCTGCAAAAGAACCCTGCCTGATTTTGCCTTCTCTCTGGACTCTTAGGTCCTACTTCACACTGTCTTCCATTCAGATGTGTGGACACTATCTAATTCAGCATTCTATCTACATGTAAGTGAATGTATAAAGAAAGAAATGGCTTGACTGAGAGTTTCCTATTGTCTGCTGCTATCACCATCACCATCCCTCTTTCTCAGCCATTTCCTTATCTATTTTGATTGAATAACATTTCAATGGATGGAATTTAAATTGACTAACTAAATTAGTTAGCTAATATGTCTCTCCAACCTTCTACTCCCACTGTATTCCTCAGGCCAAGTAACATACCATTGAACCCAACATTTACATGTGGGGAAAAAAAAAAAAAACGGACTACCCAGAGAAAACCCACTGGGCATGGAGAAGAGGTATAATTGTACTATGACCCTCATTGGGAAATAATTATTTTCTCTTCGATGTTATGGTAAAATTGATGTTATTTGAGGATGTTTCATAGTGGGCACTCATGGTTATTGTAAAATATATGGAAAATAATCAGGTGATCTAGATGTGCTGTCAAACACTGGTGGAGTTTTGTAGGGACCACAGCCTCAGTGTAGGATATCAGGTACCTTCAGAAGTGATTACAGTATTAATAAAAAATTATTGTCATTTGCTACTAATTAGGATAGAATATGACTGAACTAGAACAAATATAAAGGCTATACCTATAAAGGATATAAAGGGAATTGAAAGGTACCATGTTTTTACCACATTTTTCCCTAGTGAGCAGATCTCAAGGAAAGCGAAGTCACTACCAGTTATATATATGTATGTATATATATGTATATATATATACAATTAAATAAGAGAAGACACAAAATATCATTTAAAAGCTGTATGTGGAGTTCATGAAGAAAAAGGGAAAAAAACCTAGATTTAGAGGAACTGAAAGAGAAGACTTGATTGTAAATTATAGCAGTTGATTGAAGACATTTTCTCATGCTCTGTATACCTATCACATTTTATGTCATTTTAGAGGGGTCACAAATTTTGCTTTAAGGATTGCTGTGGAATATAACTAGGATTTCCTAGCATTTTCAGTTCTTTAAAAGCCTGGACCATTGGTGGTGGGAAGGTTGCACTGATGAAGAGGGGAGGGTGCCCATTTTTATGACTGAAACCCAACTAAAACCATGTTTGTAATCATGGTGCTTAAATAAAGATACTATTTTATTTTAAAAAGCCTGAGATCAGTTTCTATTTGTATTTTTTTTTGTATTTTTTTTTTTTTTGGTTTTTGGGCCACACCCGGCATTGCTCAGGGGTTACTCCTGGCTGTCTGCTCAGAAATAGCTCCTGGCAGGCACGGGGGACCATATGGGATACCGGGATTTGAACCAACCACCTTTGGTCCTGGATCGGCTGCTTGCAAGGCAAACACCACTGTGCTATCTCTTCGGGCCCATCTATTTGTATTTGTTTTTAACTCAATTTCTGTCTTTATACAAAGTTCACGGGCCAGTTAAAATATCTACCAAAACAAACTCCAGTTTGGCATCAGTAGACAAATCCATTACTATCTGAATCACGTGAGATCTGATGAAGTATGTAGCTACTCTGTATATGGATAGTTTCTACATTTTAGGAACATATGTACAAGTAATGTTCCTTAGGAAGGGCTACTTCTGAAAAGACTATTTATGACTCACTAATTGGCTTTAATTTCAGGCATGGTTTTTTCTAAACTTTTCCATCTTTTATGGACATAATATTTTATTAAACAACCTTTTTTTTTGAATATCTATGATGGCCAAACATTATATGGAGGATAAGGAATTATATATTCCTGGTTTTTAGATATGAGATGACAAAACTGGAAATCGAGCTCCCATACGATCCAGCTATACCACTCCTAGGAATATACCCTAGGAACACAAAAATACAATACAAAAACCCCTTCCTTACACCTATATTCATTGCAGCACTATTTACCATAGCAAGACTCTGGAAACAACCAAGATGCCCTTCAACAGACGAATGGCTAAAGAAACTGTGGTACATATACACAATGGAATATTATGCAGCTGTCAGGAGAGATGAAGTCATGAAATTTTCCTATACATGGATGTACACGGAATCTATTATGCTGAGTGAAATAAGTCAGAGAGAGAGAGAAAAACGCAGAATGGTCTCACACATTTATGGGTTTTAAGAAAAATGAAAGACATTCTTGCAATAATAACTTTCAGACACAAAAGAGAAAAGAGCTGGAAGTTCCAGCTCACCTCAGGAAGCTCATCACAAAGAGTGATGAGTTTAGTTGGATAAATAACTACATTTTGAACTGTCCTAATAATGAGAATGTATGAGGGAAATTGAGAACCTGTTTAGAGTACAGGCGGGGGTCGGGTGGGGAGGAGGGAGACTTGGGACATTGGTGATGGGAATGTTGCACTGGTAATGGGTGGTGTTAAAAAAAAAAGACATCTTCAAGAAGGAAATACCACTGGAAAAAAAAAGAAATAAAAAAAGAAAGAAAGAAAGAAAGAAAGAAAGAAAGAAAGAAAGAAAGAAAGAAAGAAAGAAAGAAAGAAAGAAAGAAAGAAAGAAAGAAAGAAAGAAAGAAAGAAAGAAAGAAAGAAAGAAAGAAAGAAGGGAGGGAGGGAGGGAGGAAGAAGGAAGGAAGGAGGAAGAAAGGAAGAAAGAAAGAAGAAAGAGAGAAGAAAGAAAGAAAGAAAGAAAGAAAGAAAGGAAAAGAAAGAAAGAAAGAAAGAAAGAAAGAAAGAAAGAAAGGAGGGAGGGAGGGAGGGAGGGAGGGAAGGAAGGAAGGAAGGAAGGAAGGAAGAAAGAAAGAAAGAAAGAAAGAAAGAAAGAAAGAAAGAAAAGAAAGAGAGAGAAAGAAGGAAAGAAAGAAAGAAAGAAAGAAAGAGAGAGAGAGAGAAAGGAAGAAAGAGAGAAAGGAAGAAAGAGAGAAAGGAAGAAAGAAAAGAAAAGAAAAAATTTTTAAAAAAAGAAAGATGACAAAATAAACAGCTCACTAAAAATTGTGGTCACTGTTAAAACTGAATTATAATTTAACTTTTTGGGAGCATGCCTCCAAATTATATCATTTTCTTAAGATACTGCTGGGAAGCCCTATTTTCTATTACTGTGTTTCCAGGAGAAAAGTTTTATACCCTGGAGTAAAATAAATTAAACAGGAATGCTTCTTTATTTCTATTTGCTGTGTTGGCGATCAAGCTAGATCCTCCTGGATGCAAGGCACATACCCTATCCCTGAGCTATATCCTCAGCCTGGAATAGGAACATTTTTAACGTTTGGAGCCATCCTTCTCACCGTAGCAGCATGTGATCTGAATGTACAAGTTTGCATGTAGTCTTAGCTTTCTTTTCCAGTTTTATTATTATGTTTTTGTTATAGCAAGCCTTCACTGTACAATTTCTACGAAGAGAAAAGTTCCACTGCTGGGTTAGAGATGGGAAAAGAATAATTGGAAATCATAATCTGACATAATGTAAAGTGCTTCCTCTAATTCAGCTTCAGAAGTAATATAGTGTTGTGCTCACTCTTCTAATCCTCCTGTTTATTTTTCTTTTCTGCAGTTATTAAATAAATTGTTCTCTAGGTGCCACAAAGCCCATGTTTGTTTATCATGCTGTTTCAGGATCCTTTATCCTTCTTGATTTTACATATGCTCATTTATTAGAATGTGAATAAAAAGAATTATTTTTTCCAAATGATTATGATATGCTATTCTTTAGTTCTGCTAATTCCTGCCTGATATATTTTCGAAGCTATGAAATTAGGAGGACATATGCAAATTTAGAATGTTTTTGTTTACTCATAGTTATTTTCCATTATAAAAAATGGTACCATTAAAAGTTGTAGTAATGTTTCATATTTAAAATTTCTCTGTTGAATGCTATTATGCACCATACTTTCTCTATTTTCATATTGCATAGCTTTTCGACTTTTAATTTCACTATTTCTCTATCATTTAAATTCAGGTATATTATTTTTACTGAACATGTGATTTATTAATATTTTCTTTCCATTTAAATATTTTGTCCATTTACATTTGAAATAACTTCTAATATATTTTAAAATCTATGTACCATCTTTCTACTTGCATTTTCCATTCCTTGTCTTTATTTTGACTAATTATTATTATTTAATTTTCTTTCTTATTATATTATTTGTGCTTTTATGTTTTCTGTAAATTTCCCTGCAGAATTCTACTATGATGACCTTACAACATCTTATTAAGCTATTGACACTAGATTCTTTATGTCGTTTAAATTTTATGGGTATCATTAATTTTACTTACATTCTTGAGTCATATAGAATCGCTCACATGTTTATCATTGTTGGTATTCTCATTCCCTTCAGCATTTCTAAGTTTTCATCATTTGGGGGGGGCACACCAGTGATTCTCAAGGGTTACACCTTGCTATGTGCTCAGAAATTGCTCCTGGCTAGGGGGACCATATAAGATGCTGGGGGATGGAACCACTGTCCATCCTAAGCTAGTGTGCTCAAGGCAGATGCCTTACAGCTCACACCACCACTCAGGTCCCAGTTTTCATCATTTTTCTTTGACTTATAAAAAGTTCAATTTATTTGTTTTAATATTGGATTGAACATTATTCTTTTTTGTTTTAGAGTTCTTCTTTAGATTTTACTTTTGTTTTTGAAAGATATTTTTATTCAATTGCAGAATTATAGATAAGTAGTGATATTGCTCATTACCAAATATGTAATTTCATTTATGCCTGGATCCCATCTTTTATCCTAAATCATCAAAACTTGCTAATGTTGATGCTCACTTGTTTATTTCTATTAGGGCCAGAAAGATACTTCAAAAATTGAAGTACTTCCTTTGCACACACCTGACCTATGTTCAATTTCTGACACATCACAGAGTCCTTGGATTTGTCAGGAGTAAGGCCTGAGCACCACCAAGTATGTCTCCTCCAAGTAAATAATTCATACACTTGTCATAATTCCTAAACTTGTATTATTCTAAACTTTTTCTCTTTTCAAGTATTCATAAGTTTCCTGTTTATTTCACATTATTTTTGGTTTTTTTTTATTAATTTTATTGAAATTCTGTGGTTTATAACGCTATTAGTAATTATTCCTCAATTACGCCATTACAGCGGCACACCCAAATCTGTGTACCATTTCTTCTCCCATTTCAACATAAAAAATTATTTTTCCATGCTATCAGTTTTCTTTCAGGAAAGGAAACTTGATGCACAAGACATGGTGGATTATACTATGTAGGGTAAGGTAAGCTCCTCTTATAGTGTTTACTACCATATTGCTTAGTACTCTAGACATAAAAATTATGCTTATCCTAAAAAGTTCCATGCACAATATAACCATGAATGCTTCATTTAGCAAAGTTCACCCCCGCCATTGATAACATGCCTAGAAATTGGAAAATCATTTCCCTCTGATATCCGGGCCCAATTTTATTTATTTATTTATTTATTTATTTATTTATTTATTTATTTATTTTTCCTTAATTCTTTTCTCTTATATCTATCTATCTATATATCTATCTATCCATTCTTAATTCAATTATTTCTTAAGCACTCTGACTCATTAAGGGTCAGGCCTCCAACTAAAATCTATGAATAGATTTTTAATGTCTGTCTATAAATGGGAGTGAATTTGTATGCTGTGGACTCTTCTATGTTTGCCTTATCTATATTACAAATAATCCGTGTCTATATTGTATATAGCCCCTATTACATATTATTCCTATTTCCCCCATTCAGAAATCTCTATCCTTTTACCCCCTCAATCCTGAATCATTATCTCTCCCTATTTAACTCTCTTTACCTTCCATTCTTAACTCATTAGGAACAGAGACTATCCCCTGCCCCAGTAAGCTGCCACCTGGCTCCCAAAGAAAAAGGACATCCACTCAGCCCCATATTTCTCTCCTCAGCAACATGCTGCCACCACTACTTCTGCTGACTTATTTCTATGCAGCCTTTTTTCTCTCCTACCCCTCATTATGGGCTGATATATGCTACCAGATTCAGCTCCAGAAGGACCCCCATCTCAAGGACACTACCTGGTCCCTTACTATTGCAAACCATCTCTCAGACTCAATAGGACCACTGTGTGAGATGAAATGTACCCTGGATCTTATCCCCCAAGACTAACTCAAAAGACTTAATGGTGAAATCTATATTTTCTTTGTATGTTTAATTCCTTAACAGCAATACATTTTAATATGTTTATTTCCAAATATAAAGATAGTCTTCTCCATCTCCCCCCTTTATTTACTTGTTTTGGTTCTTCTTAGTAAAAAATTCTAGTAGAAAATCTTGCTTGGGATAGAAACTCAGGTAAAAAGCAGGGCACAGAGATTGTATAGGTTATCATTTTTACCCCCAACTGTACCAACAATATGGCATCATTCCTTTTAACATAGGCACATTAATTGCAGAAATTTTATGTAGAAACAAGTTCTTAACTACAGGGAACGGAATCCATAAATTTTATGATACAGGGGAGCCTCCCAAACTGAACATTTGTCATGGGGAATTGACTTAGGCCTCATGTGATCAGAAATTGACTGTCCAACCCCACACCCCAGATACCAACCTTAGAACTGACACAGTTACCTACAACAGCACTAAGAATCGAACTCCCCACCCTCCCTGAGAGAGTTCCTAATACCGTTCTGACACAACTCGCACCAGGGTAGGTTCATATGACATCCTGATGAGGAGGAAACAGCAACGACTTGATGTAAGGACAGGTTTTTCTACCTCATCTCCTAATGGTGCGATGAAATCAGAAGACACTTCATCCTTTGATTTATGCAAAAACCAAGAACACTAATTACAGAAGACTGACTAAAACAACCACTAAACAGAACTTCTGGAACCATAAAGAAAGACTCTATCCTAGACTTTGTCCTAGAATCTGTGGAGAAACCAAGATCTCTAATTACAAAGAACTGATTTTGACAAACAAAATTTTTCTGGCACCATAAGGAAAGACCTTGGGTTAGACAATGAACTTGTCTGAAACCTGAAGTAGATCTCATGACAATATGCTTTAAGATCGGGGACAACCTGTACCTATTAGTCCAAGGGAATTTTCTTTCTAATTTCCCCAATACTTACTGTGCCTTTGCAAAACAAAACAAAATAAAACAAAACCAAAAAAATTACCACTCCAGCCGTCCCTTTATTTTTTAAATTTTCAGTTTTTCTTTTTCATTTTTTTCATAAAACATTTATATTTATAACTTCTAGACAGGGGATTCCTGCCTACTTTACTTGCATTTTTTTGTTTGTTTGTTTTTGGGCCACACCCGGTGTTGCTCAGGGGTTACTCCTGGCTGTCTTCTCAGAAATAGCTCCTGGCAGGCACAGGGGACCATATGGGACACCGGGATTCGAACCAACCACCTTTGGTCCTGGATGGGCTGCTTGCAAGGCAAACACCGCTGTGCTATCTCTCCGGGCCCCTACTTGCATTTTTTTTAACAGAACCATAGAACATGAATCATCTTGTTTTGCCTCATATTTCTATGTCTTCCTACACATTGAGAAAAATAAGTGGATGGTACTGGGGCAAAGCAGTCTCATAAGCATTTAGTGGAAGTAAAAATGAGCAGATCTAAATATCCAACCCAAAGTCAATGATAATAGAATTGAGACCCAAACTACATCAAGCTATACACAAAAGGGACCTGTTACACTAGAAGTCGAGCTGGCTAATTGTGGAGGTATGTGATGTATGCCTGGAACAGTGGTGAAGGGAGGTCAACAATGGTGATGGGAATTGCACTAATTCACTGTCACTATGTACCTTAAATATGTGACAGACTTATAATGCACATTGGCGTCAATAAAAATTATAAACATTTTTTTTCTTTCTTTTAAACTGTTAAACTCTAGCTGTAGTCACAGGACTCTTGGACCTCTTTGATTCTTTTCTCTAGCTGTGTTTCTCTTCCTCCTTTTGTGTTTGCCTACAAGACATTTGTTTATAAATCTATCGTCCAGTTCAATATTTTTCCTTTAACTTTACATTAAGCATATGCATATATTCATTCATCTCAAATCGCTTAATTCTAAATATCATGTTTCTGTTTTATTTTACATTTTCTATTTTTTTGCTAAAACTATATTGCCATTGATTTTTTAATTTTTTCAGTCATAACTATTTTGAAGACTGGTCTAATAACTGGAATAAATACTTCTTTTGAGGACACATATGAGGCTGGTAGCCACGTGCTGGCTGAGGTCAAGGCTTTTCTTTCTGGTTTTCTTCCTTAGGGGGGGGGTTCAGCTCACTTGACCTGCAGTGGGGTCCCCAGTGCTGACTGGAGTTCATGTTTTTATAACTGATTTCTTTATGTATCTTATTGTTTCTTTATGATCAAATATCCACCAGAGATATTTGATTTGATTGTGGCAAGAAATTTTGATAAAGATAGATCTCTTCAATTTTGGATGAGATTAAATTAAATTGGCTGCTTCATTTCTAAAGTGCAGCTCATCGTGTGTCTTAGTAATTGTTATGTCTTGTATTTACATGCTAATTGTAACTAAACTTAGAAAAGCTATGATGAGCTATCACCCTGATAAAACAAGCAAAGCAAACCAACACAGAGTGCATAGATCAGGAAACCATGAGAAATGTGTATAAGTGGGCATTAAATACTCATAGAATTGAAAATGACTTGGTACCTTTGTGTTTTATGGCACTTTGCATTATAGTAGATATTTAAATATTAACATTTTCTTTTTTAAATGTTATGCATTTTTTTCAACACATTTTTCTTGTTTTTCAAAATTGGAATGTGATCATTTTTTACAATTTTACAATATTTTTGTATTTGACATTCGAATGGAACTCAAAATCTTTTGTTCAACTTCTTTATTTATTTAAACATCTTGATTACAATTATGATTGTGATTAGGTTTCAGTCATGTAAAGAACACCTCCTTTCACCAATGCAACATTCCCACCACCAATGTCCCAAATCTCCCTCCATCCCACCTCACCCCCACCTGTACTCTAGACAGTTTCCAGTTCCCTCATTCATTCACATGATTATGGTAGTTCTCAGTGTAGTTATTTTTATAACTGCACTCACCACTCTTTGTGGTGAGCTTCATGAAGTGAGCTGGAAGTTCCAGACCTCCTCTCATTCTCTCTGAGGATTGTTGCAAAGATGATGTTATTTTTCTTAAGACCCATAGATGAGTGAGACTATTTTGCATCTCTCTCTCTCCCTATGACTTATTTCACTCAGAATGATAGACTCCATGTACATCCATGTATAGGAAAATTTCATAACTACACAGAGAACTACCATAATCATGTGAATGAATGAGGGAAGTGGAAAGCCTGTCTGGAGTACAGGTCGGGGTGGGATGGAGGGAGATTTGGGACATTGGTGGTGGGAATGTTGCACTGGTGAAGGGTGTTCTTTACATGACTGAAACCTAATCACAATCATATTTGTAATCAAGATGTTTTAATAAAGATAAAAAATTAGAAAAAAAGAATAATGTATAACCAAGTGTTACTGATACTCTGGGTCTTATACAGACTGTTTATTAGATAATAATTGCAGGCATATATGAATGATAATTGAGCCCGATGGATATGTTCTCTACAAAAATTTAGCAGACTTGAAATTCAATATAATTTCTGTCACTGTTATTTGTCAGAAGCACTCCAAGGAGATAATTGATAAACATTTCTCACAAGGGGGTTGTATTGTCAGTCAAAGCTTCAATGAGAAAATAAGTTACTATCAGTTATCTGGAAAGGTAGAAATGAGTGAAGTTCAGAGTTCCTGAAAAAGGAATTCATGTGATATGTACCACATTGAAAGTACCTCTCATCTGTTGTAGTAATACACTGCTATATGATAAAAATCTCTCAGGGAAGGAACTAAGAATGCCCTGAGCTGATTGTCTTACTTTTCCCTTTCCTTTACTGGGTTTCCCATAGCCAAAAACCAATTAAGTATTGCTGTCCTTTAGATTAACCCCATAGGAACTAGACAATCTCGAGTTACCTGCTTAGTTATCTTGGATTCACTAATTCATTGAGTCATCCCTAATCTTATATCTAGTTTCCTTGGATGCCAGTTTCAGGAAGCATGTTCCCTTGAAATATGAGAGCTGCCAAAAACATTCCTACTTTCTCCATCCTCTAAACTCTCTCTTATTACTATCAGACTGCAAGAGTTGGCCCTGAATCCAGTTAATAAGACCTCATCAATAAAATTAGTCTGATGACAGTACAGACCAAGAAACATGCTGAAAGTTGAATCTTATAGATCTGAACTCTGTTACACTCATTTATTCTGAGTAATTTTTTGCTTGTACATTATTGTATAGCTATGATTTTTTAATTATCATGCCATTAATAATTGACACTATTAATAAGGCTGTAATCCTATAAATAATTTAAGATGCATAATGGAAATGTCTGGAATTAATTTGTTATCATTAATTTTCTGTGCCAGTTTACCAGAGTTCATTAGAATGGTGATCAGAGCATGTGCATCAAATTATTTAACCAGTATTCTTCACACTTAGGAGACGAAGGAATTGTGAAGTTTACTTCAACTGTTTCTTTTCCTGTTATTATAATTCCCTCCTCTGTTCTTCTTCAAGAAAAAGAAGAAGAGATCCTCTTTAAACAGCACCATATAATTTACTATATTTCACTCCTGATTTGTGAAATAGTCTAATGAAGAGAAGGGAAAAAAGCTACTTGAGTTATATGCCTAGCAGCAAATTTCTCCTCAGAACACCTAATCTTTCCAAGCCAGACTTTTAATTTATTGCCTCCAAGGATTGTTTGTGATCACTTTTCTCTTTCCTCATAAAACAATGGCCACCAGTTTACTTCCCTGCAATCACTCCTCCTTAAACTGAACAAAAAATATTCATGATTTTTCCCATCTCTTCTGACAAAACTCATTGAGCCTTTTAAAACATAGAGACACAATGATAACAGAGACCTAAAAGGAAGGAGCAAGAGTCATCAACCTGTATCTTGTATACAGGGCTTTGCAGAACCCCAGTCTTCATGTAAGGTATTGAAATTTATTTCTTACAATATACTTTTGGAAGGAGGAACACCTGGTCGTATTTAGGGGTTCATGAAGTGCCAAGGGCACTCACATATACTAGAACATTTCTGATAAAGTCACATACTTGTCCTTGTGGCTTATTTCTCTATGGACAAAATGGTACCATACTCACAGCTAAAATAAACATTGCAGATGCAGCTGTACAGAAGTTCTGTCACAGAAGCTATTAGGAAAAATCTGGTGTCTGGAACAAAGGAGCATCTATAATATTCAGCTATCAATGCTTTGAGGATCTACTTAGAAGCTGAGAATTGACTGTTTTCTATTCCCAGACAGAAGGATCAGTCTTTTTCTGCACAAAACACCTCACATCTGAGGATAATCTGGTGTTGGGTTTGATACCCTGAGTATTAAAAACATGGGCATTGCCTGGAGCCTTTGACAGGGCCAATTCTTTGGGAAGTTTTAGGGGCCTTATCTGGAACAATAGATCTCCTTTCCCCCTAAGATTCTGCTCTACTTCCCCTCTCTTAGTACAGCTGCACACAAAGCCCAGTGAGGTCTTCTGACAAGACAATTAATGTGATATGTTCCTACCAAAAACTAGCTAATAGTTCAGTCTAATAGCTCTCTCCATCCATCCTTTAATGATCGCTACTTCTGTACTTGTCTTTCTTTGTCTCCCAGATGGGAGTCTCAAATCACCTGCCAGCCATGGGCACATTTGTGTACTAAAAAAGGAACAACTGTATGACATTTTGCAGCCCATAATTCTCTCTTCTATACTCATCCATGGTTGAAATAATTTTAAGTATATGTAGATTGTAAATTATCCAAATATTAGAAGTTATTTTTACTGAACTCTGCTTTGTGCATAAACTTCTAATAGAAAAAAAATCACTTCATGAATTATTCATGTGTTATTTTAAACCTAGAAATACTGTCATATCTCTGTTTAAACATAGACTGATCCAGTTTTTGAAATAGGTCAAAATGTGTTAAGATTGTTGTTTTGAATTTTACTAAAATTGTCTGAGAAAGAAAGTAATAAACTAGTAATATCTGCTAGCAGTTTCTTAAATTAGTAATCCTCTGTAATTTGATTGAATGGTTCACTTAGCTTTTTAACATCTTTAAAAATTTTATCTTTGCCTGCTAGAACTTTTTTCTCTTGTGTCCCAGGAGATATGTATAAATAGATATCATCACATGATATATAATGCAAATTATACCTATTTTTCCATCTCTCTGACCTTGTGTAACCCTCCTTCTGGATTCAGTCTTCCCGATTAATCAGAGGGGGAAAGTTTATAGTATTACCCAAATGTTTTGCTGAAGGATACTGAATCCATGTGATAGAAATCATCTCTGCCTGCTGAAACTTATCAACTATTAATTAGTTCACTCAACTGACCAGAGATCTATCTACATCAGATAATATTAAATGCTATAGGAAAAGGAAACATCTGAGGCTCAGAGGTCCTTCAATTTGAAACTCTGCCCTCCTATCACTGAAGTTTGAAATTGGGTACTGCTCTAATTTAAAGTGGAAAGTCAGCTCCAATAAAAATGATTAGCTCTTATATTAACATGCATAATTATTTTTATGATTAATATCAAATAAATAAATTCTATGTGGCTAAATATTCTTGTGAAGAGCATCTGCCACACTAGATTATTTTTTTGGCGTTTGGGCCACACCCAGCAGCACTCAGGGGCTACTCCTGGCTCTGGGCTTAGAAATCACTCCTGACAGGCTCGGGGGAAAATATAGAAGCCACTGATAGAACCCTGGTCAATCCAGGGTTGGCCATGTGGAAGGCAAATGACCTACACACTGTGCTATTGCTTTGGCCCCAATATTTTTTTTTGTTTACTATGTTTTAATGATATACCTAGAATTTTGGGGGACAGTTTTCTGGCTATGCATTCAGGAATTACTTCTGATGGTATTCAGGGGATCATATGGGATGATCGGGTTTCAATCCAAGTTGGCCACATGCAAGGTAAGTACCCTTTCTCTGTACTATCTAATCAGTCCCCTGGCACAGTAGATTTTTATTTATGTATGTTGATATTTCAAGATCATAAAATCTCAAGTAGAAAAGCTATTTAAAAACCAGTTAATCTAAGAAACATTTTAAATGCTCTACAAAATGATTGTCTTGAATATAATTATTCTGTATTCATGATAAACAATTCTATGATAAACAATGCCTTCTAGGAAAGAAACCCAAATATATTACTTTCTGACATAAAATAAATTTATTCACAGAGAACTGTTTTTATAAAAAAAAATTTTCTAGTTTTGCCCTTGTTAAGATGGAATGCACCTTAGCCCTGGAGGGAATAGTAGTGCTCACAAAGTTAACTGCATTACTTTTTTACAGATAATTTTGAGTCGCCATCTCTCTTTATGGCGTAGGTGCTATTTGTTCTTATTTATTTTTTGAAAAATTCTAACAATACATCATGAAGTAATCTTTAATTTATTTATTGTTTGGATAGTCAAAATAAGCTGCAGAGAGTCTTAATGAGTCATTCCATTAAAAAGTGGCCAAAAACACAGTTTTAAATTCAGGTTTCTATTGTTATTATGGATATCACTTAAATAATAACTATTAACTAATATATGCTGCTCACTTATACAAATCAAAATGCTCTAACAAATCTATCTCCTCTGTAATTAACTTGGGTCCTATGACAAGCAAAGGCAGTATTCTCCAAGTAAAACTTAAAAAGACACATTCAAATTCCAGCTATATTCTTTGGCACACAGAAGATATTTTAAATGGCCTCTGCTCTGCTCTGTGAATAGACTATGTACCACCCCACACAGAACAGCTCTAGAGGGCATGACAACAGAGAACATTTCCTGGGAGCATGTCAGTAGAGGTAAGCTGTCTCCGTTCATGAAGGACGGACCCAGAGGAGTGAAGCTAAACGTATCTTCTAGCCAATGAACCCCAGAATAGCACATAGAAAACATATCACTACAAGTGTGACAATGGGGAAACAATGCAGAACAACACAATGCACAGAGAATAAAGATGGCAACTCTGATAACCCTGAAAAGTCCCAACCCCCTATTTAAACTCAGATGAGGTTAGAGAAGAAATATGGAGGATCCTCGTTGAACTCAAAGAAAGCAAGGATTGAGCTGAACAAATAAAAGTCAAGAGGAGATGAAAATAGAAATGAGAAAACTCCAAACTGAAATAAAAGAACTAAAAAATTTGAGAGGTAAAATGAAAATCTCACTAAAAAGCCTCTTCAACAGAGAAAAAGCAACTGAAGACCAAATCAGAGAGCTGGAAGATGAGTTGCATAACAGCTCCATATAACAGGAGAGATTAAAAAAAAAAAAAAAGAGCCTAAACAAAAAGGATCAGACAATGGAAAAAATCCTCAAAGAATTTGAAAAGATAAAATGGAAATGTTTGGTAAACTCAACATAAACAACATAAGAGTCATTTGAGTCACAGAGACTCAGAAGAAAATCCTCAGGAAAAATCAACAGTCAAGAATATATTTGCAGAGAAACTCCCAAAGCTAAAGACTGCATGCAATGAAATCCTGCATTTCCAAGAATATTAGCTAAAAGAAACCCAAATAAAAGCACCCCAAAACATATCCTAGTCACAATGACGATCCCACAGATAAAGAATAATAAAAAATATCAAAATCAAAAAATTAGATTAAAAGAAGCATCTTTGAGATTTAAGGCAAAACTATCACAATAAACCCTCATGATCAGAAGGCAGTGGTGAGATAATAGTGACAAAACTCAATGATATGAATGCTTTGCCTACAATACTTCACTCAGCCAGACTCACATTCAGGATTTTAGGAAGTATGCATAGCTTCACAGGTTAACAAAAGCTCAGAATAAAATAAATAAAATAACATAAAATAAAAATAAGAACAGGCTTAAAATACAAAATGAAAGGTCTAATTTAAGACAAAGCAAACCATTAGATGCACCAAACTCCTACACAAAGATGACACTAAGTTTCATGACAATTATCTCTCTTAATGTCAATGGTCTAAATTAATAGTTAAGAGACACAGAGTGGCAAAATGAATTAAAAACTGAATCCAACTTTCTGCTGCCTACAAGAAATACATTTGAATATCAAAACAAACATAAACTCAAATCAAAGGTTAGAGGACTATCATCCAAGCAAACAAATTCCTTAAAAAGCTGGAGTGGCCATATTAACATCAATGACACAAACATTAGACTTAAAAAAGTTATAAGGTACAAAGATGAACATTTTGTTATAATACAGTGATATGTACAACAGGAAGAAATCACACTCCTAAACATATATGCACCCAAGAGGGACCAGCAAACTATTTAAAATAATTGTTGACAAATAAGAAAGAATACATTTATAGCTACACAATAATAGTGGGAGACCTTAACTCACCTGTCACCACTTGAAAGGTCAATCAGGCTCAAATCCAACAAGAATATATAAGCTCTGAAAAGAGAAATGATAGAAAGTGGCCTAGTAGATATATGTAGGGCACTCCATACTCAGAAAACTGGATAAACATTATTCTTCAGTTCAAATAGGTCATTCTCCAGGACAGACCACATGCTGACCCATAAAATATACCTCCATAAAATAAAGAGGATAGAAATAGTACGGACTAACTTCTAAAATCACAATGCATTGAAATTAGAAGTGAACTACAAAGGGATAAAACTACAGAGGTATACAAAACTTGAACTCCTAGAAATTAAACAGTTCATTACTGAAAAACCAATAGGTCAGAGATAAAATCAAGAAATCAAA